>NC_134358.1:20967147-21267147 GCF_048569485.1 Anomaloglossus baeobatrachus | reverse complement strand
CAATTACTCCTCAATTTCATGGTAGTGGGTGTGAAGTCGGTACCAGTCATAAAAGGGCAGAACGAGAGCATTTGGAGACCGGAGGGGGCAATTATCTAAATTTTCAATTAAAGGCCAACCCAGAGGTGGTCGAGGAAAATGAAAAGCTGACACTGACTCTGCACGTGGGTTATTATAGAGCTTTACTTTTATTGTCCACTTGTCTGGGTGAACAATGAGGACATTTTGTTAAAAGTAATAGAATTTCCTGCAATCTCTATATCTGCTGTATTGGAGACTGCACCTCCAGGCTGCACAGACTTGTTTCAGAATGATGGCACAGCAAGATCATGCTTCAAAATAGAACAAGCTAAAGGTGCTGAGAACATTTGAGCACCTTTGTTAGTACTGTTAGCAGTCTATTAGAACATTTATGACCACAAGTGTCAAAACTGAACCACTAATGTGCAATCATGTGTTGAATACTGGAGCGTTACACATCTGTTCTAAGTCCGAGATCTGCTCCTTCCACCCCGGTCCCTAAACTTGTAATATACTTTAGGCTTTGCAAGTAGCCCTGTGTAATCAACTCAACTACTTACACCTATATTAGGCCTCCCAAGACCCACTCCTGTGTCTTGGTATTAAGGGGCCCTTTGCACACTACGATATCGCAGGTGCGATGTCGGTGGGGTCAAATCGAAAGTGACGCACATCCGGCATCGCACTCGACATCGTAGTGTGCAAATCCTAGATGATACGATTAACGAGCGCAAAAGCGTCGTAATCGTATCATCGGTGTAGTGTCTGGGAAATCCATAATTACGTTCCTGCGGCAGCACACATCGCTGTGTGTGAAGCCGCAGGAGCGAGGACCATCTCCTACCTGCGTCCCGGCTGCAATGAGAAGGAAGGAGGTGGGCGGGATGTTTACGTCCCGCTCATCTCCGCCCCTCCGCTCCTATTGGTCGCCTGCCGTGTGACGTCGCAGTGACGCCGCTCGACCCGCCCCCTTAGGAAGGAGGCAGGTCACCGGCCAGAGCAACGTCGCAGGGCAGGTAAGTGCGTGTGGAGCTGCCGTAGCGATAATGTTCACTACGGCAGCAATCACATGATATCGCAGCTGCGACGGGGGCGGGGACTATCGCGCTCGGCATTGCAAGCATCGGCTAGTAATGTCGCAGCGTGCAAAGTTCCCCTAAGACTTGTAGTTACTCTATGTGCTACAATCTGATCAGTAGCTGTCTGTGGTCTCTAGGATCTCTGCTACCTGTCTGCAGTGTCTTGGACCTCTGCTACCTATCAGCAGTCTCCACGACTTCTGCTACCTTTCTGAGGTCTCCAGGACCTCTGCTACCTGTCGGCAGTCTCCAGGACCTCTGCTACCTGTCTGTGGTCTCCACGACTTCTGGTACCTTTCTGAGGTCTCCAGGACCTCTGCTACCTGTCGGCGGTCTCCAGGACCTCTGCTACCTGTCGGCAGTCTCCAGGACCTCTGCTACCTGTCGGCAGTCTCCAGGACCTCTGCTACCTGTCGGCGGTCTCCAGGACTTCTGCTACCTGTCTGTGGTCTCCAGGACCTCTGCTACCTGTCTGTGGTCTCCAGGACCTCTGCTACCTGTCTGTGGTCTCCAGGACCTCTGCTACCTGTCTGTGGTCTCCAGGACCTCTGATACCTGTTTGTGGTCTCCAGGACCTCTGCTACCTGTTTGTGGTCTAAAGGACCTCTGCTACCTGTTTGTGGTCTCCAGGACCTCTGCTACCTGTCTGTGGTCTCCAGGACCTCTGATACCTGTTTGTGGTCTCCAGGACCTCTGCTGCCTGTTTGTGGTCTCCAGGACCTCTGCTACCTGTTTGTGGTCTCCAGGACCTCTGCCAACTGTTAGTGGTCTCCAGGACCTCTGCTGCCTGTTTGTGGTCTCCAGGATCTCTGCCAACTGTTTGTGGTCTCCAGGACCTCTGCCAACTGTCTATGGTCTCCAGGACCTGTGCTACCTGCCTGTGGTCTCCAGGACCTCTGCTACCTGTCTGTGGTCTCCAGGACCTCTGCTACCTGTTTGTGGTCTCCATGACCTCTGCTACCTGTTTGTGGTCTCCAGGACCTCTGCTACCTGTATGTGGTCTCCAGAATCTTCACTACCTAACTGTGGTCTCCATGACCTGTGCTACCTGTCTGTGGTCTCCAGGACCTCTGCTACTTGTCCATGGTCTCCAGCACCTTTGCTACCTGTATGTGGTCTCCAGGACCTCTGCTACTTGTATGTGGTCTTCAGGACCTCTGCTACTTGTGTGTGTGGTCTTCAGGACCTCTGCTACTTGTCTATGATCTCCAGCACCTTTGCTATCTGTATGTGGTCTCCAGGAACTTTGCTACCTGTCTGCGATCCCCCAGACCCTCTCCTGTCTGTCAGTAGTCTCCCGTACCTCTGTTACCTGTTTCCCATGTGCTTCAACCTTGACATTAGAGGATCCAACTCCCTTAGTGAGCCTAACATGGGGATCTTCTCATCAGGCACCAGGATGCGGCTAATTTTTAACGACCTTGTAAAGACAAGCTGGCTCACCTCGAAGCTGGGGCATATACTTCTGCAAGTCACCGGCCTCTAACAGGACCAATGGGCACTAATATGCTCCTATTATAGTTAATCCTTGTGTGTCTTAAGCCCCACAGCATTCTCGATTGGTTCAGAATGCGTTTGATTTAGCTCCTTACTTAGGCTTTTAACCTGGCTTGTTTTCCAGAACTTCATATTTTGTTCTCTGCCTGCCCTGACCCTGCCTGATTTATGGTTATACATAGCTGCCAACAATTTAGTATTTGCCTGTTCTTTTTTTTCAGAATCAACAGAGCTGTCTTACGTCGAAAGGTTCAGATTTTATGAAAACCTGTTGGTTTAGGGACTTTCCTGAGTGAGTATGGGGTGGTCCTGTGTCTTCTGTGAGGAGACTTAATGCTTTTTATTCTGTTAAAACCCATTTTAGTAAGCTTGCTTTTATCTTATGCTTTGACTCTTGCTCCATGACATTATGACTTCTGCCTGTGTGACGCCTGGACTAGTCAGGTCGTCCCAGGTAGTCCCACACAACACCACACCCCTCCTGGTTAGGTGACATCAGTCAAACTAAAAACCTTGTCACCACCCTCCAGGTTTGATGTCCACACCAGGGGGCGGAGCCAGGTGGTTGGCTCCGTCCACCGAGGAGTTCACAGGCCTGGAGGCGGGAAAACACAGAGTCAAGTTCAAGTGGACGGAGAGAGCAGTCAAGTTCACGAGCAGTCCTGTGTCCAGGCCTGCCAAGAGACTACCGGTTGGCTGGGTCGGAGCCCAGTCACCATTGGCAAGGAGGCAGACGGTGGTGGCCGCCTGCAGGAGCTGGGATTACAGCCGGTGGAACCGTAGGGACCGGGGTCAGGCGGTGGCCCACCGGTACCGAACCGGGGAACCGATTGGAAACCAGAGCATCAGGAGAGGTACTCAGACCCAGTACAAAGCCCTGAACCGACAGGGCCGAGTCAAATCAACTGATTGCGGATTGGACTTTAGGACCTGTCCCACACAAGCCCCGTTAGAAGACAACAGCCCAACCATACCGGGTAACGCCACCGCCAAGGCATAGAGACCCAAAGGGCCAGCGTCTGAGGGCAAATGGGCTCCTCCAGCATATACCAGTCGGGGAGCGGACTACCGGTGTCTAGGCATAGGAGTCAAACATTTACACACAGAGGTGCAGGAGAAAGGCGGAAACCACCAACCTATTCTGGAAGAAGCTGCAGCCGGCTGCGGGCCCCGTTCATCACTCCGTTTAGTTTACCAGAGAGTCCAGTGTCTTGTGTCAGAGTGAGTACACCAGTGCCATCAGGCACCGCACCGCACCGCAACACTTCACCCTGCACCCCGGCCCTCGCCAACCGGGCCCCGGGACCAACACCCCCTACCCACGGAGGGGTCAACACCTAGCTGCGCCATTACACCACTCCCGGGAGCCCCCATACCTTCACCGCAGCGGTGGTGTCTACAATCACCACAACCCATGGGTGGCGTCACGAACTTACATCCCAAATCAAACCACCGTGGAACTCCTCACCCAAGGCCCCGCGTGCAACGCCAACTCCCTTGCAGAGCGACGTGACCCCCGGGTCCGTGAGAAGCTCGAGCCACCACCTGCAGTACGAGCACGGATCCGAGCGGCTCGGCGGTACACCTGCTCCCTGTATACTGCGATTTGGGAACTTCAGCTAATCTCCACATTAACCACTAATAACTACTGTGGGGGGCACTGATCTGGGGACCCCTGTGGAAAAGATTACAGTTTCTTGCTGGGAGTAGTGTGAACAATGTACTAACTCGCAGAATCTCTTCCATGGTCCAGCTCTATGAAAAATCCATTATTGATCAAGTAGGTGTCTCCATTCAGCAAAAATAGAGTAGATTTTGGAAAGAAGGAAAAAATATCGGCACATCCAGCATAAAATAATTTCTGTCTTTATTTTCACATAATATTAAAAAAGTCCATCCATATTAGAAGATCCCGACGCGTTTCTGACGCAAAAGACCATCCTTAATCATAGGCTAACATATTTTAGCAAGCTCTACACTTATATAGGCAGAGATCAACAATATAATTAGAAACAATTAGTAACATATGTTTTAAAATTACTCGCTAAAAACAAGAATATAGGATTGGACTGAAAAAATGGGGGAAGGGATTGTGAAACACTGTAATGTGGAATCTCATACAAAGTATCATTAGTAATATCTCAACAACATGCAACAAGTCATACTGACTGTCATTATGATTGCAACAAACTGTGTGACTGAACACATTAGAAAGAGAAAAAAAATATAAAAAGATTTTGGAAAGCTGATCTAAATACTGCATGACACTGACTATTTAGACATAGCAAAATTAGATTTACCAATATATTAAGCAAATTAAATAAAGGGAATGACTTGAGCAACCACTAGGGGGAGTTCCCTGTATACAGAGATACATGATAAGATCCTGTCTGCAGCCACCTCTAGGGGGAGCTCCCTGTATACAGAGATACATAAGATCCTGTCTGCAGCCACCACTAGGGGGAGCTCCCTGTATACAGAGATACATGATAAGATCCTGTCTGCAGTCACCACTAGGGGGAGCTCCCTGTATACAGAGATACATGATTAGATTCTGTCTGCAGCCACCACTAGGGGGAGCTCCTGTATACAGAGATACATGATAAGATCCTGTCTGCAGCCACCTCTAGGGGGAGCTCCCTGTATACAGAGATACATAAGATCCTGTCTGCAGCCACCACTAGGGGGAGCTCCCTGTATACAGAGATACATGATAAGATCCTGTCTGCAGTCACCACTAGGGGGAGCTCCCTGTATACAGAGATACATGATAAGATCCTGTCTGCAGCCACCTCTAGGGGGAGCTCCCTGTATACGGAGATACATGATAAGATCCTGTCTGCAGTCACCACTAGGGGGAGCTCCTGTATACAGAGATACATGATAAGATCTTGTCTGCAGCCACCACTAGAGGGAGCTCCCTGTATACAGAGATACATGATAAGATCCTGTCTGCAGCCACCTCTAGGGGGAGCTCCCTGTATACGGAGATACATGATAAGATTCTGTCTGCAGCCACCACTAGGGGGAGCTCCCAGTATACAGAGATACATGATAAGATTCTGTCTGCAGCCACCACTAGGGGGCGCTCCCTGTATACAGAGATACATGATAAGATTCTGTCTGCAGCCACCACTAGGGGGAGCTCCTGTATACAGAGATACATGATAAGATCCTGTCTGCAGCCACCACTAGGGGGAGCTCCCTGTATACAGAGAAACATGATAAGATTCTGTCTGCAGCCACCACTAGGGGGAGCTCCCTGTATACAGAGATACATGATAAGATTCTGTCTGCAGCCACCACTAGGGGAAGCTCCCTGTATACAGAGATACATGATAAGATCCTGTCTGCAGCCACCACTAGAGGGAGCTCCCTGTATACAGAGATACATGATAAGATCCTATATATAAGAATAAGGCTGCACATCAAACTTAGATAATGGTATAATGCCTCAAGCATATGGAAAAATATTGGAATATACAATGAAAAATGCTACTTGCTAGTTTGAACATGTGAATAATGAATTGCATACCTGCCATGAATATTAGGAAAAAGGAGATATTTAGCAATCGCATTGATCAATGTAACTGAGCCCCAAAACCTCGTCAAGGTATATCTCTATATTGGGGTCCCTAGCTCTGTGACCCTAACTGTGTGTCATCTCATTGCAATTAAAAACTGCTATGGGTGGAGAGGGGTAACTAAGGACTTTCTTATATAGGAGATGGAAAAAACATGGCCGAAAGGGGCTGAGCTGTGTTCACATTCAGAAAGTCCTTAGTTACCCCTCTCCACCCATAGCAGTTTTTATTGCAATGAGATGACACACAGTTAGGGTCACAGAGCTAGGGACCCCAATATAGAGATATACCTTGACGAGGTTTTGGGGCTCAGTTACATTGATCAATGCGATTGCTAAATATCTCCTTTTTCCTAATATTCATAGCAGGTATGCAATTCATTATTCACATGTTCAAATTAGCAAGTAGCATTTTTCATTGTATATTCCAATATTTTTCCATATGCTTGAGGCATTATACCATTATCTAAGTTTGATGTGCAGCCTTATTCTTATATATAGTATGTATTTTTGGCTTGCACTCATATATATATATTAGTGCTCACTTCAGTTATCCTATTCAGTTACATGATAAGATCCTGTCTGCAGCCACCTCTAGGGGGAGCTCCCTGCATACGGAGATACATGATAAGATTCTGTCTGCAGCCACCACTAGGGGGATCTCCCAGTATACAGAGATACATGATAAGATTCTGTCTGCAGCCACCACTAGGGGGCGCTCCCTGTATACAGAGATACATGATAAGATTCTGTCTGCAGCCACCACTAGGGGGAGCTCCTGTATACAGAGATACATGATAAGATCTTGTCTGCAGCCACCACTGGGGGGAGCTCCCTGTATACAGAGATACATGATAAGATTCTGTCTGCAGCCACCACTAGGGGGAGCTCCCTGTATACAGAGATACATGATAAGATCCTGTCTGCAGCCACCACTAGGGGGAGCTCCCTGTATACAGAGATACATGATCAGATCCTGTCTGCAGCCACCACTAGGGGGAGCTCCCTGTATACAGAGAAACATGATAAGATTCTGTCTGCAGCCACCACTAGGAGGAGCTCCCTGTATACAGAGATACATGATAAGATTCTGTCTGCAGTCACCACTAGGGGGAGCTCCCTGTATACAGAGATACATGATAAGATTCTGTCTGCAGCCACCTCTGGGGGGAGCTCCCTGTATACGGAGATACATGATAAGATCCTGTCTGCAGCCACCACTAGGGGGAGCTCCCTGTATACAGAGATACATGATAAGATTCTGTCTGCAGCCACCACTAGGGGGAGCTCCCTGTATACGGAGATACATGATAAGATCCTGTCTGCAGCCACCACTAGGGGGAGCTCCCTGTATACAGAGATACATGATAAGATCCTGTCTGCAGCCACCACTAGGGGGAGCTCCCTGTATACAGAGATACATGATAAGATCCTGTCTGCAGCCACCACTAGGGGGAGCTCCCTGTATACAGAGATACATTATAACATTCTGTCTGCAGTCACCACTAGGGGGAGCTCCCTGTATACAGAGATACATGATAAGATCCTGTCTGCAGCCACCACTAGGGGGAGCTCCCTGTATACAGAGATACATGATAAGATTCTGTCTGCAGCCACCACTAGGGGGAGCTCAGCACAAATTCGATTGGATAACATATGTACAGTAAGCGCCCTCTAGTGGTGAGTTTTATCATGAATTTATGGATTTGTGAGGCAAACCAGAGGATTTGCAGTTCAGTATCAGAAAAATGAATCTGCTCCTATAGAAATATACTATTATCTTTTTGAAAAGATGGAGATGAATACAAAAAACATGCAAGGAAAAAAAGAGGAAAAGGCCAGAGCATTTGCATTGTTCCGCCTGTTCGCAGTCACGTTCCCATCCACAGATCCCCCTTGTCTTTACTTTGGACCTCGCTGGCCATAAAACAATATCTTCTCAGAACAATGCGGCTGATTGCTTGACTGGAAATGAATGTAACTGGATTTTATGGAGTGTGATCGTTAAACCAGTCTACGGCACAAAGACTTTTTTCACTTGGGCAATCCAATAGTAATGGATTCTTATTTCCATTTTAAATAGTGCCGATAACTTGTGCAGAAATATTGGCATATGTTAGAGGAGGTTACTGGCCTGGCGGGGACGTCTGCTATACACTTACGGGGCTCGATTGATCCCCGGAGGCGGCTATAAAATAGAATTTCTCGTGTAATGCGCGGTAAAAGAGGTTTGCAGGAGACGGATCAATCTTTGGACTCCATGAAACAACAGCAATTCTGTCTTTTAGGTGTGCGGAGGTCAATTCTCTGAGATCCTTATGAATGTAGCAGAGCTGAGTTGCTTTTTTGGGTGTACGTTACCTTTTATTACCTATAGGACTACAGATTATGAAAAATTCAAGAGCAATAGAAGAAACCCTGCATCATAAAATAAATAATGGGCTGGAGGACACGAGGGGGGCAACAAAGAGATGAATAATAATTTCAATGTTACCTGGTCACGGGGCATGCCACTCTCACACCCGACGTACGTTTCGGAGCTTTTGCTTAGTCAGGGAACCGTTCATATTTGTTAGTATTAATTGGATAATTTTTGATATATACAGTCGCTCTAAGAGATCCTTCACTTTTATATGTCGGCACAAAGAGATATATATATTTTCAGTATTTGGAGACTATTTCTGGTTATATATTATATTGAGCACACTGCACTTATGTTTCGTTGGTTTTATGTAATTTTGTATATGTTTTTTTCTATAGGCTACAGGTGAAGCTCACCGTAGTTATATAGACTCCACCATACTTATCCAATGAGCATTGATTACTGAGAAATATCTCCGCTCATTAGTAATTTTATTAGCTTGCATAGAGACTCGGGTATATTTTTATATCCATCAGTCAATAGATACCGGCTGCACTTCTTGTATTGTCTGCATGTATGTAGGTCACCCAAAATCTGTCTATTTTGGGGGGGACTGGCCTAACATCTAATACGGAGTGTTCCATCTATCCCCCTATGGCACACATATTGGGAGTAAAGAAGGATTGTGCAGATCGTTTTTGATATGTCCGATCATTCTTGCTCTCTCTGTTGGGAGGAATAACCCTGGCTAAACAATTGTGCACTCAACACAATTTATCCACGAACTGATTGTTCTTTTTTTTTACTTTGTTTTATATTTTATATATTTTTTAATTTTTGAGAGCAAATCAGCAAAAGTGATGGAGATCATAAACATTGGGGGGTAAAGAATTAAAGAATTCTCTGTTCACATCTGATTTTTAATGCACGACAGAGATCTGCCGAAATTCAGACTTTTTATACTACAAGGTGAGCACAGGCCCCTATGCCTGAACATGGATCACCAACAGTGATGAGCGGGCACTACCATGCTCGGGTGCTCCCTACTCGAAATGAGCAATTGGCTACTCGGACATGCACAAAACGCGGTGTACCCGAGTATAAAGGAAGTCAACGGGAGCCTGGGAAGATCTTCTGGAAAAATGCTCACATTTCTCATTAACTTTCATTAGGTCAAGCCCGTCCAAGCATCCGTCTGCTCCTTTTGAGAACGGAGCACCCGAGCATGGTAGTGCCCGCTCATCACTAGTTACCAGTACAGAGCACCCGAGCATGGTAGTGCACACTCATCACTAGTTACCAGTACAGAGCACCCGAGCATGGTAGTGCTCGCTCATCACTAGTTACCAGTACTGAGCACCCGAGCATGGTAGTGCCCGCTCATCACTAGTTACTAGTACTGAGCACCCGAGCATGGTAGTACTCACTCATCACTAGTTACGGGTACCGAGTGTGACGCCCTGGCCTATCAGGTCGTCACAGGGTATTGTGCAATCTGCCCTTCTGTGCAATATCCACCTCCTCCTTGGTTACGGGTCCCCAACTTATGGTGTTGCCAATACCAGCCAATCAAAATCCTAGGAACACTCTTCACCACACCCACCAGACACACCAGTGGACGGCCTGAGTGGAATAGGGTCGCCCACTTGGGGGGTTGGTTAAGGGGAGGTCAGGAGTAGGTTAGTGAAGCTTAGGAAGTGAAGGAGAGAGGAGGTCAGGAGCCGGGCTCCTTGGAAGTAACTAGGTGGCAGACGGTGGTCTGGGTCTAGTAGGAGCTGAACCCCCGGTCGCAGGGGATCGTGACAAGGGGAACTGTCGAGGAGGACAGGCGGCGGCCTTGTACCATAACTGGGCTGAGACCAGGGTACGACGGGGTATGTAGACCCTAGGTCAGGGAGTAGCTTTTGGTAACCTGACAATTCACCCGAAGAGAACGGAGCCTTCAAGATCCGCTCTCCACCCGCTCCAAAATCGGGGGTACTAGCGCAACGAGGGGGATAGGAGTTTCAACAAAAACGGTCCAGAAAATCCCAAGCGTGAACCCTGAGAGCAAGCTCCCACAGTTAGCCACACTGGGGAGAAGGATCCGACTAGTTTTACACTACAGGGGCCAACTAGCAAGAGAACTCAGTGCCAAGGAAAAAGTCACAGATCATCAGGCAACACCAGTGAGAACAGGACCCAAACTAGCTCCCCTCAGCGGCAGCGGTGTCCAGAACTTTGGTTTACCAAGTTGTCGGCGTCAGCTTTATGGACTTAGTGAGTACGCAACTGGCTCTTTCACCCCCAACGGCACTTCCCAACTCCATCACCGAGTCCCAGGGCATCCCCCCTACCCGTGGAGGGTCGCAACACCTGGCTCCCCAACGGCGGCGGTGGTACTCCACCTTACCACACACCACAGGTGGCATCACGAACTTTAAATATACAATCCCCTGTAAATACCCCCTTTATTTGAGTGGCTGCACGACCCCTGGGTCCGGATGGCCCTCGAGCCACCGCGGATCTGGATCCGAGCAGCCCGGCTGCTGACACGGGGGGCGGCACACGAGTACCCGAGCATGGTAGTGCCCGCTCATCACTATTTTCGAGTATTGAGCACCCGAGCATGGTAGTGCCCGCTCATCACTATTTTCGAGTATTGAGCACCCGAGCATGGTAGTGCCCGCTCATCACTAGTTCCGAGTACTGAGCACCCGAGCATGGTAGCGCCTGCTCATCACTAGTTACGAGTACTGAGCACCCGAGCATGGTAGCGCCTGCTCATCACTAGTTACGAGTACTGAACACCCGAGCATGGTAGTGCCCGCTCATCACTAGTTACCAGTACTGAGCACCCGAGCATGGTAGTGCTCACTCATCACTTGTTACCAGTACTGAGCACCCGAGCATGGTAGTGTCCGCTCATCACTAGTTACCAGTACTGAGCACCCGAGCATGGTAGTGCCCGCTCATCACTAGTTACCAGTACTGAGCACCCGAGCATGGTAGTGTCCGCTCATCACTAGTTACCAGTACTGAGCACCCGAGCATGGTAGTGTCCGCTCATCACTAGTTACTAGTACTGAGCACCCGAGCATGGTAGTGCCCGCTCATCACTAGTTACCAGTACTGAGCACCCGAGCATGGTAGTGCCCGCTCATCACTAGTTACCAGTACAGAGCACCTGAGCATGGTAGTGCTCGCTCATCACTAGTTCCGAGTACTGAGCACCCGAGCATGGTAGTGCTCACTCATCACTAGTTACCAGTACTGAGCACCCGAGCATGGTAGTGCCCGCTCATCACTAGTTACCAGTACTGAGCACCTGAGCATGGTAGTGCCCGCTCATCACTAGTTACCAGTACTGAGCACCCGAGCATGGTAGTGCCCGCTCATCACTAGTTACCAGTACTGAGCACCCGAGCATGGTAGTGCCCGCTCATCACTAGTCGCCATACCTTTTGACATACGCATCAGGATCATAACTTTTATTCAGCCAGTTGTTTCCAGATCAGTGTGACATTTTCCTATTGGAATGGACCCTGTATTCCTTGTGTGATGCCCTGGACCCCAGCGGTCACGGGTAACAACACCTACCACATTACACACATACCCCCACCCCCTGTGAGGACACACCTGTCACCTGAAAGGGAGACCTGATGCCTCCCTCAGGGCCAGTAGGGCACACCAGGTGGGCGGAGTCAGGCGGAAAGGCACGCCCACCGAGGAGACTACTGTCCTGAGGCAGGAGATACAGACAGAACAGTTTAGAGTGTGACAGTGATAGGAGGTGAAAAGGAGAGAAACTGCCAGGGACCTGGGTTGGAGCCTGGGACCCTTGAACCGTCAGGCAGGCAGACGGTGGTGGCCGTCTGCAGGAGTACCGGTACAGCAATCGGCGGAACCGTAGGGACCGGGCCAGGGTTGGAGCCCACCGGCCCTGAACCGGGGAGTTAACCGTGTACCGGAGCACCAGAAACTGGGCACTCAGACTCCGTCCTAGCTTAGAAGCCACTGAGTCTAGGCAAATTGACTGATTGCTGGCTGGACCTCACGGGTTCATCCACACCCAAAGTCCCAAAAGAAGGCAAAAGCCCACCGATTCCGGGTGAGTGCCACCGACAAGGGCCAAACACCCGATGGACCAGCGCCTGCGGGCAACCGAGGACTCCTCCGGCAGTTCAACGCCGGGGAGCGGGCTACCACTGTCCAGGCAGGGGAGCCGAAAAACCACACAAGAGGTGCAAGGGAAAAGGGGCCACCATCAACCTCACAGGGGACATCAGCAGCCGGCTGCGGGACCTGACCATACCTGAACTTTGATTTACCAGTGACTCTGAGTGTGAATTAATCATGAGTACACCAGTGCCATCCGGGCACGACACTGCACCGCAGCACGGCACCCTGCACCCCGACAACAACACCGTCGCAAGCGCCCCCTCACCACCGGGCCCCACCGCCCCTACCTACGGAGGGGCTAACATCTAGGCTGCGGCCGCAACACCGATCCCGGTCGAACCCGCCTTCACTCCAGCCGCAGCGGTGGTGCATCCCGTCATCACGACCCGTGGGTGGCGTCACGACCCGTAGGACGACAGCGCGGCCCACTCGGCTGCGCGCCTCATCGCACACCACCACCACCCCACTGCCTCCTCGGTCTGGAGGCGCTCGTGCCACCGACAACCCGAGCCCAGACCTCGTGCGTCTCGGCCCGAGCAGCGGAGAAGCGGCCGGGCCCCTTTGAGGGCGGTACAGTTGTCATGTGCAAAGACTCCTCCAAGGTGGGACATTGACTTGTAGAGTAGCCACCTCCGATAGGTGACACTAGAGAGGCAGCTTCTAGATGCAAACAAATTTGGATGCACCTTTCCCAGGGAACATTGGTCCAAACTGATTACCAACAACATGGTCACAAACAACCCCTTTCGTGATTCCTGATCCGTCTTCCTTTACTCTTTTTCCATTTTCTTTCTGGCTGTCAAAGAGTTTGCAATGGGAAAGTGCAATAGACTGTGGCACAAAACCCTTCAGCCTGGGGGACGTTCTCTGCAGCACCCCATTTTTAGGGTTGGTGCACGACTCAGTGATCAGACCCCCCCAGTGATCAGCCAATGATCACTGATCCTGTGGACAGATGCATAAAAAGAACAAATACATCATCTGTAAACTGCGTTCCTCGTCACTGTGTGAACACGTCTCTGGATAATCACTTCTCGTAGCAGAATAATCCCGTAGAAGTGTTTCCTGGCTGTGAGCAGGACGTATGAACGTTGCGATGCCATCTCGCTGCCCTCGTACTGAATCTCTGTCTTTCTCTCCGAGTGCAGACGAGCGGAACAGATTTGCAAAATGCGGGATTTAACTGGGTTGAAGAGGTCTCAAATCAACTTATGAGCCGAATCACAGGAACTTCCCTCGGGGGACATTTGATGAGTGAAAAAGATTTTTTAAAAAAATCCCCGTGTTTTTGAAAACCAAATTGCAGCTAACCAGCTACGATGTATCAAACCGCAGCTGTAACTCAGAAACGTATCGAGAAGGCAATATATCTTCTTAAAGGGACAGAACATTATTTCAATTGTTTTCTACTCATGTTTCTCCTGGATTATTAGAAGGGACCAAAAACAGAAAATGGTAAATATGAAGTGTGGAGCTGATGGGTCTGAGATACCACCATGGAGACCGATGAAGGGCGAGGAAAGAAAAGCTTTGACCCATGCAAAAGGTCGAGGCTCCAAACATGTCTAATGGCACCAACTGGTACAATAATAAGGAACTGGAATGAGAAGAAAAAGTTTGACCATTGAGCAGAAACGGCCTAGAGAGAAACTCCAGAAATGAGGAGACAGAAGAGAGGTTAGGAACATTTATAGTCCACAGATGATTCCATTGATGCCACCAAAAATTGGCAAGGAGCTGATGGGTAAATAGATTCCACCAGGGTTTTTAAGGGTGCAGTGAGGAATTTATTGGAATTATTATGATGACTATGGGAAAGCGTGAACCGGGGCTCCTAAGATTTCCCTCAAGCTAGGGGACCCTATGCTATCCCTAACCTCAGGAATACTCCTTATGGTGGGGAGGTCTGAGTCTCCTTCACATCCCTGCTCCTAACCAGTCCCCCTCCCCCCAAGGAGGGACAGGACAGGATTGTGAGGAAGCCACAGATATAGACAGACAAGGGAGAACCAAAACTCTGTCCAAACACACACACACACACACACACACACACACACAGAGGTAAAGACAATAAGGGGTTCAGGAGGAAAAAGAAGAGCAGGAAGGAAGTTACAAAACAATTGGGGTAAACTCCACAACCGCATCAGCAAAAAACACAACTTTTACCAGAAAGTCTGGGACACCAAACCTCACAGACCAACATAGAATAAACTATAACTGGCATGGGTGGAAGGTTTCCACCACCATAAATAGGAGAGTAAAGAATGTGATAGGCCTCCCCACAACATGTGATCAAAGGGGCAAGCAGACCTACAGAGATTAAAGGGTGCTTTACACGCTGCAACATCGCTAGCGATTGCTAGCGATGTCGCGAGCGATAGCACCCGCCCCCGTTGTTGGTGCGATATGTGGTGATCGCACATACCTGTTCTGTGACGTCGCTGTTGCTGCCGAACAATCCCTCCTTCAAGGGGGAGGTGCGTTCGGCATCACAGCGACGTCACAAAACGGCTGTCCAATAGAAGCGGAGGGACAGAGATGACTGGCCGGAACATGCCACCTCCTTCCTTCCTCAATGCCGGTGGACGCAGGTAAGGAGTTGTTCGTTGCTCCTGCGGTGTCACACATAGCGATGTGGGATGCTGCGGTAGCGACGAACAACCAGCAGCATTAACCATCAGCGATATTATGAAAAGGAGCGACGTGTCAACGATCAATGATTTTTGCCGTTTTTGCGATCGTTGATCGTCGCTCCTAGCTGTCACATGCTGCGATGTCGCTAACGACGCCGGATGTGCGTCACAAACACCGTGACCCCGACGATATATCATTAGCGATGTTGCAGCGTGTAAAGCACCCTTAAGTCTTGCTAGCCTGCCTATGAATCAGACGACAGCAGGTTGATGCCCGAGTTTGCCTGTGTTGATCCCAGACACCAGAGAAACCATCAAACGGAGTGTCAGAATCTGGAATCTGAACAGAGCTCAACGCCACCGTAACATATAGTGATGTTTGTCCAAAACGCCGTGTGAAAGGAATCCAGGTTATGACATAGGTCAAAGAAATGTGCTGCATTAACACATAACCTACCAAAAATACGTCAGTTGTCTGTGTCCCATAATGAAGCATGGAACTGATGTTTGGGCAGACACTTGGAGAGTGATCAGGGGAATTCACCTACAAACAATCGCATGGGTCAAAGTTATAAATAATTGGTGGAAAATGTTAAGGAGTCATTTGGACAAAAATAATGTAGGAAGGAGACGTAAATATGTCACCATAGAAAGGATCGAGCTGGAAGAACAGAAGAAAAATTTATAAATGAGGAGACAGAAGAATAGTTCAAGGTCCAAAGCTGATTCCACCAATGTTACTGAAGATTGACACTGGCTGAAAATTGGTGTGGAACCAGTGATAAGTAGATATCACCAGAGTGCTTCTATAGGATGTGAAGGGGAATTAGCGATGGGGAAGTAAGGCGCCCTGGACTAGCCAGGTCGTCACAGGTAACACACATACACCCCCACGCCCACTAGACAGTAACATTAGCCAAACACAAAATCCTTGTTGCCTCCCTCCAGGGTCTGATGTCCACACCAGGTGGGGCGGAGCCAAGCGGTTGGCCCCACCCACCGAGGAGTTCACAGGCCTGGAGGCGGGAAAAGTGTGAGAGAGTAGTGTTGGAGTTTGAGGAGTGAGAGGAGCAAGCACTTGGGTGTCTGGTTTGTGGCCCAGGCACTGACAGCAAGGTTGGCAGACGGTGGTGGCCATCTGCAGGAGTGGTGAAACAACGCAGAACCGTAGGACCGGGGTCGGGCATTGGCCCGACGGTACCGACCGGGGAGCGAAGTGAAGCCAGTACACACAGGCAGGGCCATCGGACCCCCACCAGGCTTGGAGCCGCCGACAATAGTCAAATCCGAGTGTGACCGGAACCCCAGGGGTTTCCTAACAGCCAAAGACCCAATAGAAGGCAACCGCCCACACCGTGAGGGTATACAGCTACCGCCTAAGGCTAGAGACCCAAAAGCCAGCGCCTGCGGGCAAACGGGCTCCTCCGGCATCCATTCACCGGGAAGCGGACTACCGTTGGGGATCCATAGTAGTCAAACAAGTACATCAAGGTGCAGGGAAAGACAGCCGCCATCACCTGTCCGGGGAGAGACACTGCAGCCGGCTTCGGGACCTGTCCATCCAGCCGTTTGGTTTACCGAGGACTTTGTGCATCTCTTGCTGAGTGAGTACACCCGTGCCATCCGGCATCGCGCCGCGCTGTCCTTGCAACCCTGCACCTCACCAACCCTGCCTCCCCGTCACACCACCGGGCCCCGGGACCACCTACCCCTACCCACAGAGGGGGAAAGCAACATCCCAGCTGCTCCCTACCATCGCTCCCGGGATCCCCGTCACCAGCAGCGGTGGTGCCCATCTTCACCACAACCCGTGGGAGGCGTCACGGACTAAATCCCCCAAACCAACCACCCCTTTCACTCACGGGCGAGGAGCGCCGCTCGAGTCCCCGGATCCGGCCCACCGCTCGAGCCACCGAGCAGCAGCAGCCGCAGCAGTGCCGGACCCGAGCGTTAGCGAGCGCGCAGCGGTGGCATCCTCCCCGCGTGCGACAAGTTGGCGTCACGAACAGGATTGAACCCATCTACTTATCAGTAGAAGTGCGCCTTGTGATCTCCGCCGGCGGTGTCCGGTCGAAAATTTTGAAGCGCCGCCATCTTGGCGCGAAAATCTCCCGCTCCAGCGTCTTCTCCGAGCAGGGAAGGCGCGAAAGCGAAGCCCCGCCCCGAACAAACGGAAGTGCTGAAGAGAACCAAGGGGGGGCTGGTGGGTGTCTGCCTAATGTAGCCGAGGCTATAAAAGCGGGGACACCAGGACTCTGCAAACATAACCGGTTCCTGGAAGCAGCTTGCAACATGTCCGCACCACCTGAGAGGCCTGAGTCTCCAGAGCCTGCCCCCGGAACGGTGGCTTGACTGAATACCCAAGTGATGCTGTTGTGCTGTCGTAACCGGGCCGAGGTGCGTGACCTGCTAGATCGCTGGACCGCTGAGATGGAGGAGCTGGCTGCGGTCGTGCGGGCGCATGAAATAGAGGCCATGCTAGAGGAGCTGGTGAGTGACCCACGCCCTTGTGTCCCTAAAGGACCGGCCGCTGCGCCTGAAGGATTCGGTCTACCCCTGGCCCCAGCAGGGCCCGCTCTGTCGCCTGTGCTGACCGCCTGTACAACCCCGCTCAGGCCGCCGTCCCCGATGGAGGTGTCGGAGTCCGTGTTGCCCCGCCAGGGCCCGGAGGCCCGAGAGGACGCTCGCCCACCAATGGCTAGAGCGGTTGACTTGGAAGAACCGAGAGCGGGCCTCCGTACAACGGGAGGAGCTAGAGGTGACACAGAGGAGGGAGGAGATAGAGGAGACACAGAGGAGGGAGGAGCTAGAGGTAACACAGAGGAGAGAGGAGCTAGAGGAGACACAGAGGTGGGAGTAGCTAGAGGTGACACAGAGGAGGGAGGAGCTAGAGGTGACACAGAGGAGGGAGGAGCTAGAGGAGACACAGAGGAGGGAAGAGCTAGAAGTGACACAGAGGACGGAGGAGCTAGAGGTGACACAGAGAAGGGAGGAGCTAGAGGAGAAAGACAAAGG
The DNA here is from genome assembly GCF_048569485.1 of Anomaloglossus baeobatrachus. Taxonomy (NCBI): domain Eukaryota; kingdom Metazoa; phylum Chordata; class Amphibia; order Anura; family Aromobatidae; genus Anomaloglossus; species Anomaloglossus baeobatrachus. Next base: position 21,248,796 of record NC_134358.1, on the reverse strand, counting down.
AGGGAGGAGCTAGAGGTGACACAGAGGAGGGAGGAGCTAAAGGTGACACAGAGGCGGGAGGAGATAGAGGTGACACAAAGGAGGGAGGAGCTAGAGGTGACACAGAGGAGGGAGGAGCTAGAGGTGACACAGAGAAGGGAGGAGCTAGAGGAGACAGACAAAGGAGGGAGGAGATAGAGAAGACACAGAGGAGGGAGGGGCTAGAGGTGACAGACAAAGGAGGGAGGAGATAGAGGAGACACAGACAGAGTAGGGAGGAGCTAGAGGTGACACAGACAGGAGGGAGGAACTAGAGGCCAGCACAGATGATCTGCTTCAAATATTCCTGAAATGACAGTTGAGGAATTTTCACGAGGCGTTTTTGCATTTTTTATCTGCGAAAAGAACTCTTTTTTTTTTCAATGCCAACAAACAAAGGCATCTTTCACACATCCGCGAAAAACACACACGTTTTTCCACGGACATGTAAAAGGTGCGGATGTCCCTTCGTGAGCTGTGGTTTTGGCACATGAAGGATCTCCATGTGCTATCTTTGATAACACACGGAGCACAGGAGCTTTATAGTCACTTGTCCCTGGCACTGCTGTCCATGGTGCTGATTAGAGTTGAGCGATGTACGAGGCTCGAGGTTCGCCAATTTCATGTTCCAGTGATTTTGGGGGGTGTTCGAGACGTTTGACGAACTCGAGCCTTTTGCTAAAAGCTCAACAGTTCGAGTAGCGTTCGAGAACGTTCGAGCATCAAAAGCGTGACTTTTCACAGTAAGTATGTGCGCACCTTTCGTATCTGTATGCATCCTGCGTCCCCAGCACAATCCCTCTCTCTTTCCTACTCACCGATCACGTGCGCGGCGCTGCACGGCTGCCACAAATCTCCGGAGGGTTTTCCTCTTTTGAACATGGCTGCCACTTCATTATTCAATTAGTTATTCCGTGCTTTCCCCGCCCACCGGTGCCCATGATTGCTTGCAGTCAGACACGCCCCCACGATGAGTGACAGCTGTCTCACTGCAACCAATCACAGCCGCTGGTGGGCGGGTCTATATCGTGCAGTAAAATAAATAAATAAATAAAAAAAAATATGCGGTTCCCCCCATATTTGATACCAGCCAGGATAAAGCCACACGGCTGGAGGCTGGTATTGACAGGATGGAGAGCGCCACGGTATGGGGAGCCCACCACCCTAACAATATCACACAGCAGCTGCCCGGAATTGCCGCATCCATTAGATGCGGCAGTCCCGGGACTCTACCCAGCTCATCCCGAATTGCCCTGGTGCGGTGGCAATTGGGGTAATAAGAGGTTAATCATGGCAGGCGTCTCCCCGAGATACATTCCATGATTAAACTGTAAGTGAAAGTAAAGAAACACACACAGCGAAAAATCCTTTATTTGGAATAAAAGACAAAAAACACCTCATTTACCTCTTTATTAATCCCCCAAACAACAATCCAGGTCCGAGGTAATCCACACGACACTGTCAGCTCTGCTACATGAAGATGACGGCGAGCGCCGTAGAACACGAGCGCTCTGTGTCCTCTCCACGTAGCACCTGCAGTGAGCCGCGCTGTCACCAGACATCACTCTGCAATGCAGACGTCAAGATTACCAAATCTGCCTATGTTTCTCATTAGAGCCAGTGGCACAATGGTTAGAGCTCTCGCCTAAGAAGCAGTACTTCATGAGTTCAAGACCCGGCCGTCCTGGTAAAGAAATTAAATTATAATTTTTATTTATAATTATAATTTAATTTAATTATGCACTCTCCTCTCTCTTCTCTCTCCTCGCTCTTGTTCTCTCTCTCTTTCTCTCTCTCTTTCTCTCTCTCTCTCTTTTTCTCTCTTTCTCTCTCTCTCTCCCTCTCTCTCTCTCCCTCCCTCTCTCTTTCTCTCCTATGTCTCTCTTTCTCTCTCTCTCTCCTATCACTCTCTCTTTCTCTTTCTCTCTCTCTCCCTCTCTCTCTCCTATCACTCTTTCTCTCTCTCTCTTTTTCTCTCTTTCTCTCTATCTTTCTCTTTCTCTCTCTCTCTCTCTCTCTCTCTTTTTCTTTCTTTCTCTTCTCTCTCCTCTCTCTCTTCTCTCTCCTCTCTCTCTCTCTCTTTCTCTCTCTCTTTTTCTTTCTCTCTCTTCTCTCTCCTCTCTCTCTTCTCTCTCTTCTCTCTCTCTTTTCTCTCTCTCTTTTCTCTCTCTTCTCTCTCTCTCTCTCATACCTGGCGATGATCATGATGCAGTCACCTGATGGAATCAGCTGACACTATAAGTCGAGCGGTGAGGCCGGCTTTTTACCGCCCGGCCGGCTAAACTATTAGCTGATGCTGTCGGACAGGAGTCTGCACAGAAGTGTGTAGTTTTTTGGGTGTTTTTTGTACTGATGCATCATCTGATTGTATAGAAGCCATTTATACAATCAGCTGCTGTATCATGTGATTCGGGCCCTTGAACCTGACACATCATCTGATCGCTTTGCCTTCCAGCAAACCGATGAGATGATATTGGATCCGGATTGGACGGCGCGGGACCCTTGACCCAGGATTACTGTGGAGGGGGGTTCTTTATTTCAATAAAGATGGAGTCACTAATTGTGTTGTGTTTTATTTATAATAAAAATATTTTTCTGTGTGTTGTGGTTCTTTTTATCGGTACTAGAAATTCATGGTGGCCATGTCTAATATTGGCATCACACCATGAATTTCGGGCTTAGGTACAGTTGATAATATACAGCTAGCCCTAACCCCATTATTACCCAGCGAGCCACCCGTCACCAGGGCAGCTGGAAGAGTTGGATACAGTGCCAGAAGATGGCGCATCTATGATAGCGCCATTTTCTTGGGCGGCTGCGGACTGCAATTCGCAGCAGGGGTGCCCAGAAAGCTTGGGCACCCTGAGCTTCGGATTCCAATGCCCAGCTGCCTAGTTGTACCTGGTTTGACACAAAAATTGGGCGAAACCCACGTCATTTTTTTTTAAAATTATTTCATGAAATTCATGAAATAATTAAAAAAAAGGGCTTCCCTATATTTTTGATTCCCAGCCGGGTACAAATAGGCAGCTGGGGATTGGGGGCAGCCCGTAGCTGCCTGCTGTACCTGGCTAAATGGATAATTCTTTCGGTCTAATATAGCGCAAAAAGGATATTTGCTGATATTAATTATTTGAACTTTATTGAATAGGCACTCCTATTATTACAACGCGTTTCAGCAGAGTTGCTTTCATCAGGTTTTAAACGCTAAAAGGATTCCACGGGTGCTTCTCATAGTGCGCTTGTTTTATTATCTATTTATGCTGTACCTGGCTAGCATACAAAAACATGGCAAAGCCCACGTAATTTTTTTGGGGGGCAAAAAACTCCTGCATACAGTCCTGGATGGAGTATGCTGAGCCTTGTAGTTCTGCAGCTGCTGTTTGCTGTCTGTATGGAGGAGAGCAGACAGCAGCTGCAGAACTACATGGCTCAGCATGCTCCATTCACTAGTGTATGAGGGAGAGCAGACAGCAGATGCAGAACTACAAGGCTCAGCATACTCCATCCAGGGCTGTATGCAGGAGTTTTTTGCCCCCCAAAAAAATGACGTGGGCTTTGCCATATTTTTGTATGCTAGCCAGGTACAGCAGGCAGGTATGGCTGCCCCCAACCCTCAGCTGCCTATTTGTACCCGGCTGGAAACTAAAAAAATAGGGAAGCCCTTTTTTTAATTATTTCATGAATTTCATGAAATAATTAAAAAAAAAATCGACATAGGCTTCGCCCCATTTTTGTGTCCAGCCAGGTACAACTAGACAGCTGGGGATTGGAATCCGCAGCACAGGTTGGCCCGAGCTTTCTGGGCCTCTCTGCTGCAAATTGCAGTCCGCAGCCGCCCCAGAAAATGGCGCTTTTATAGAAGCGCCATCATCTGGCGTTGTATCCAACTCTTCCAGCAGCCCTGACGCCGGGTGGCTTGCTGGGTAATAATGAGTTAATACTAGCTTTGTTTTACTAGCTAGTATTAAGCCAGAGATTCTTAATGTCAGGCAAGTTTGACACGGCCATTAAGAATTTCCAATAAAGGGTTAAAAAAAAGACACCACAGAGAGAAAAAATACTTTAATAGAAATAAATACACAGACACACTTAGAGACTCCATGTTTATTACTCCCTCTCATCCCTCCACGATCCTGCTCTTCTGTCTTCTTTCTCCTTCAACCCATGCAGCTCTGCTACATCAGACAGCACTGCATGGGAGGAAGATGCTGCTGCCCTGTGCAGTCTAATCACTCAGTGAGAGTGAGCAGAGGCTGCGGACTGTAAGCGGTGACGTCACCGCTGACAGGCGGGTTACCATAGCAACGGTGCACCGATCACGTGATTCCCGGTGCCGCAATTCACCGGCTGTGGCATCTAGTCCCTGCATGTGTTCTGACTCTGTAAAGAGCGCACACATACAGGAATGGGGTAGCCGACCATGTGACAGAGCATTTCGCCGGTACACGGAGATGCTGGAACGATCACCGCGTACCGGAGAGATGCACTGACAGGACCTAGTATGACGTCTAGCCATGTGACCAGTCTGTAGCCAATGAGATAATTGACACGTGACTGGTCACATGCTTTTTTGACGTCACAATAGGTCCTATCATCAGTGCTGGTTACCGGGAGGACGCAGCGATGATTGGAAGGAAAAGCGGCGGGAGACAGAGTGCAGGACGCATTGCGGGGACCTGTAAGTATAATGGCAATGTTCATTAACTTTATGTGTACATGTATAATCTGTTTTTATGTGTTTATGCCATTGTTTTCAATGGGGTTTGAGTAGTTCGTCGAACGGGGCGTCAGTTCGACGAACCGAACCGAACTCGAACGCCAGGGGGGGTGGCTCATCTCTAGTGCTGATATCTCCTGTGCTGCTGCCTCTGGCCCTGCTGAATCCCCCTGCTGTTACTTCTGGATTGCGGGGCAGTGAATATTCATGAGCATAATTAGCCGATCTAAAAGCAACAGTCAGCAGAGGCAGAGACAGCAGCACTGGAGACAGGTGAGTAAAGAAAAACATTTTATTTCCCAGACACGTGTTTTCTCTGGTACATGTCACACTGATGTCACACGGCTCACATCAGTGTGCGGTCCGTGTGACATCCGTGCTATCGGAGAAAAATGGGTATGTCTATGTGTGGAGCACACGGACACACGGTCTGTGTGGAAACACATACATGTGCGCAAACCCATTAATTTTAATGAGTCTATGTGTGTCCGTGTCTACGGACGTCACACGTACTGGAAACACAGACGTGTGAATGAGGCCTAAATGAGATTCAAAATCTCATTCACCTGGTGTATTTTATTTACTTGCGTTTTTTCATCTGCTGGAAGTTTTTTAACCCGTTTACGACCTAGAACATACCTTTACGTCCTAGGTCATGTTGGTCCCTTTAATGCGGGCTTGCCCCATTGAAAAAAAACAATAAAAAAAACACATATTTGGTATTGTATTAACAAATGCCTGGTCTATTAAAATATAAAATCAATTAATCTGATTGTACAAGGCATAACGATAAAAAATTAAAAACTCCAGAATTATGTTTTTTCAGTGGCCGCAACATTGCATTAAAATGCAATAACAGGTGATCAAAATGTTGCATCTACCGAAAAATGGTAAAATAAAATCACCAGTTCAAGACGCAAAAAATAAGCCATCACTGAGCCCCAGATCCCAAAAAATGAGAATGCTACGGGTCTCGGAAAATGGCGTCATAAAGCGCAATTTTTTATTTTGGGGGGGGGGCAAATTTGTGATTTTTTTTTTCTCATTGCTTAGATAAAAGTTAAACTATTCATGTATGGTATCTATCAACTCATACCGAGCTGGAGAATGATAATGCCAGGTCAGATTTACGATACAGTGAAGATGGTAAATAAAAAAAAACAAAAAACTATTGTGCAATTGCACATTTTTAGCAATTTCACTGCATTTGGAATTTGTTTCTAGTTGTCCAATACAATATGGGTCAGAATAAATGGTATCATCCCGCAAAAAAACAAGCCATCATATGGCTATATTGATGGGAAAATAAAAAAGCTATTTCTTTTGGAAGAAGGGGAGGAAAAAAAGAAAAAACGAAAACAAAAAAATGGAAAATCGCCAGGGGGTGAAGGGGTTAAGGCATTTCTCATGCATTTTCATCCCTTGACTGGTTTAATAGGAACAATTTCAGTAAAAAACCATCTCCGTTCCCCGCGCGTAGATCGTTCAGCCGGATAATGCGCCGCCTTTCATCAATATTACCCGGGAATTTCGTCCTATTTACCTTTAATATAACGCAAATGAAAAATATCCATTTTAGAATCCGGAGCACTTGGTTGACCGTTCCATGAGGATGCGGCCGGCGCTGACGGGGGATGCGGATTGCTCACTTATGGGGAGATTGTGATCACAGGTCATTCATTCTCCTTATCCTGATGGGAAGATTGTCTCATTTGATACAATGTATGAAACAATCTATTACGGCCATTCAGCGCCATTAGCGGCCACGTCCTCCTCCGGCCCCGCGTATGGAAATGTGATAGGAAGGAAAGCTACAAGTAACCTTCATGAGATGTTATACACGGCTGAATATTCCTCCGCCCGCATCTTTTATTTTTTCTGTGTTTTTCCCCCGGGGAGTTTTTAATTGCTGCTCAGTAATATTCTCCCAGGGGTAAAGCCCACAAGAAGAGGAGGAACGCTGTCATTAATTAACAATCTCCTTCATGCTAAGTGGACTTCATTCAGCGCTCGAAAATCTCAATTTTCTATATTTATCGGTAATGTGTATTAATAAAAACAGAGGAAACGATCAAAAGGAAACATTGTATCAGCCACGATCAATGGAAACCAAAAAAGCTCAAGAGACCTAAACTGTCAAAACATGATGTATGTTTTTCCCCCCATTTTTTTTTTAATTCATTATTTATTTTACTTATTATTTTTTATTTTAGCAGAGGCCCATTCAGTCAAAATATGGTTTCTGTGTGTTTTGTTTTTCCCCGCCAATTTTTTAATTAATTATTTTAAATTTAATAATTTTTTTTACCCGTACTGTGAAAACACAGCATGTGTATTTGTTTTTTCCTCAATTTTTAAATTAATTATTTATTTTTAATTTTATTTATTTTAGTAGAGATTTGAGACCAGCACTGTAAAAACATGGTGTGTCTTTTTTCCCCCAAAGTTTTTAAATCATTATTTATTTAACATTTTTTTTTATTTTAGCAGAGACCCATGCAGTGAAAATATAGTTTCTGTGTGTTTTATTTTTTTCCCCCAATTTTTTAATTAATAAATTTAAATGTAATTTTTTGACCCGTACTGTGAAAACATGGCATGTGTATTTGTTTTTTCCTCAATTTTTAAATTAATTATTTATTTTTAATTTTATTTATTTATTTTAGTAGAGATTTGAGACCAGTACTGTCAAAACACGGTGTGTGTGTGTCTTTTCTCCAATGTTTTTAATTCATTATTTAGTTTAAATTTTTTTTTATTTTAGCAGAGACGTGTACTTTCAAAATATAGTATCTGTGTTTTTGTTTTTATTCCCTCAATTTTTTAATTTATTATTTATTTTAAATTTAAGTTATTTTAAAAAGGACCTGTGTTTTTCTACAATTTTTTAATTCTTTATTTCTTTTTAATTTTTTTTTTTTTTAGCAGAGACATATACTGTCAAAATATGGTTTCTGTGTGTTTTATTTTTTTCCCCAATTTTTTAATTAATTAATTTAAATTTTTTTTTTTCACCCGTACTGTGAAAACATGGCATCTGTATTTGTTTTTTGCTCAATTTTTAAATTAATTATTTATTTTTAATTATATTTATTTATTTTAGTAGAGATTTGAGACCAGTACTGTCAAAACACGGTGTGTGTGTGTGAGCGTGTGTGTGTGCGTGTGTGTGTGCGTGTGTGCGTGTGTGTGTGTGTGTGCCTTTTCTCCAATGTTTTTAATTATTTATTTATTTTATTTTTTTTTTATTTTAGCAGAGACCTGTACTGTCAAAATATAGTATCTGTGTTTTTGTTTTTATTCCCTCAATTTTTTAATTTATTATTTATTTTAAATTTAAGTTTTTTTAAAAGGGACCTGTGTTTTTCCACAATTTTTTATTTCATTATTTATGTTAAATTTATTTTAGTAGAGATCTGTACTGTCAATACACAGTGTTTGTGTTTGATTTTCCACATTTTTTTTAATGCATTATTTCTTTTTCATTTTATTTATTTATTTTATTAGAGACCCATTCTGTCAAAAAACAGTGTGTGTTTCGTTTTTTACCCCCAATTTTTTAATTCATTATTTTAAATTTAATTTATTTACCCATAGTGTAAAAACATGGCATGTGTATTTGTTTTTTTCCTCAGTTTTTAAATTATTTATTTTTTATTTATTTATTTATTTTACTAGAGACCCGTTCTGTCAAAAAGACAATGTGTGTTTTCTTTTTTTCCCCCCAATTTTTTAATTAATTATTTTAAATTTAATTTATTTACCTGTACTGTGAAAACACGGCATGTGTATTTGTTTTTTCCCAATTTTTAAATTACGGTAATTATTTATTTTTCATTTTATTTATTTTACTAGAGACCCATTCTGTAAAAAAAAAGTGTGTGTTTTGTTTTTTTCCCCCAATTTTTTAATTACGGTAAGTATTTTAAATTCAATTTATTTACCCATACTGTAAAAACATGGCATGTGTATTTGTTTTTTCCCCAATTTTTAAATTACGGTAATTATTTATTTTTCATTTTATTTATTTTACTAGAGACCCATTCGGTAAAAAAAAGGGTGTGTTTTGTTTTTTTCCCCAATTTTTTTAATTACGGTAAGTATTTTAAATTCAATTTATTTACCCATACTGTAAAACACATGGCATGTGTATTTGTTTTTTCCTCAATTTTTAAATTAATTATTTATTTTTAATTTTACTAGAGACCTGTTCTATCAAACCTCAGTGTGCGTGTTTTGTTTTTCCCCCCAATGTTTTAATTCTTTATTTTAAAATTAATTAATTTACTTGTACTGTGAAAACATTTGTTTTTATCCTAAATTTTTAAATTAATTATTTATTTTTAATTTTACTAGAGACCTGTTCTATCAAAACTCAGTGTGCGTGTTTTGTTTTTCCCCCCAATTTTTTAATTCATTATTTTAAAATTAATTAATTTACTTCTACTGTGAAAACATTTGTTTTTTCCTAAATTTTTAAATTAATTATTTATTTTTAATTTTATTTATTTATTTTAGTAGAGATTTGAGACCAGTACTGCCAAAACATGGTTAGTGTATTTGTTTTTTCCCAAATTTTTTTAACTCATTTATTTTATATTTAATTTGCTGTATTTTTCATTTGATCAGATGCACCAGATTATAAAATAGAAGAATTGCCAACACGTCCTAATCTTATAGTCTGAACTGGTGCAAACTGAACATAGCATACATTATCAGAAATAGTTGCACTCAAACAAAGGAAAGGGGAAAACACAAAGATGTACCATATATGGCGAATAAGTTCAGTCAGGCCCAACAGAAAAAAGTGTGGCAGATAGTGGTACCGAAGAGAAATGTCCAGATGGTGTTGGAAGCATACCACAATGGAGCAGGACACTTCGGATGGAAAATGCTCGAGATACTTTTACGCGAGACATTCTATTGGGATTGTATGAGAACCACTGTAGAGAATTGGTGTAGAAACTGTGGTCCATGCAACCTAAGAAGGAAAGACCATGACAGCCAGAGAGAGCACCACTGAAACCAATTATCACCAAGCAGCCATTAGAACTCGTAGCCCTGGACCATGTAAAATTAACACCCAGTAGAACCGGTTATACGTATGCCCTTACAAAGGTGGACCATTATTCCAGGTTCCTAGTGGTAGCCCCAGTAAAGGACTTAACAGCAAAAACTGCAGCAAGAACTTTTCAAGCCTACTTCTGTAGACCACACGGGTATCTGGAATGGGGGTTAACAGACAAGGGTTCTGCATTTGAAGCTGAAGTGTTCCTAGAGTTTTGCAATTCCTATGGATGCAAGAAGATCAGTACTACGCCTTATCATCCACAAACCAACGGCATGTGCGAGAAAATGAATCATGTAGTCATAGATCTGTTGAAAACTTTGCCTTTGGAGCTAAGAGACATGTGTCCAGGAAAGTTACCTGACTTAGTGGACATGTATAATAATATCCCTGTGAGTTGCACCAATTGTACACCAGCATATCTAATCAGAGCAAGAACCGAAAGATTGCCAGTTGATCTGTAAATGGGTATTGTTGTTCCCGAAACCAACATACTAAATGCTGATTGGGACTCTAATCGCCAAGCACAATATAAAAGGGTACAAGAGTGTGTAGAGAGAAATTTAAATCAGAGTAGAGAAAAACAAGAAAAAGATTAACACAAAAATGCACAAGCTGTTCCCTTGACGCCCGGGGAAATGGGTCTAAGAGGAAAGAGGAGAGTTCATAAACTTGATGACCAATGGGAAGCAGAACCTTACACTGTGCTATCCTCTAATTTTAATAATAGAAAGATTTGCTTGATTAGTAGGGATGAAGGAAACACATCAGCAACAGTCTCTAGAAACCATCTAAAGAAGTGCTTGGAACAATTAAAACCCAAAGAAGAGATTCCCTGTACACCTCAATTAAAGGAAAATAAAGAGAAACTGATACATACAGTATTCGGAGACTTTCCTGAGAATTGGCCTCAGGTACAATGAAGCCATAATAGTCCCATTGATAACTTTTCTGCAACCAGTAGAATTACTAGAAAGACTGGAAGAACCCGTTCACATTCCAGAAGAACCACCTATTGTAGCAGAACCAGAGGAGCCTGCAATTGGTGAACCTGCAAATTCTACAGTAAGACTAAGGAGTCGCAGACAATTACCCAGTCTACCTATTATACAAAGGTTTATCCAGAGTACAGACACTAGTGGGACACTAACACCAGACACCAGACTACAGCAAGAACAAATTGAGACACTTAAACTACGTAGGTCCGGCCGTAGCAACTTTGGTAATTTCCCGTCCCGGTACAGAGAGTGGGTGTAAAAATGAAAAGTATAAAAAAGGTGTCCTTATGTAAATAGACTGTAAATAGTAGTGTACAGAAGAGTGGAGAAACTAGATTCAGCCCCATGAATATAAAGTTAGGAAAATGTAAGTGTGCATGTATTTTGAATGTTTATTACAACTAAAAAAGTAAGAAACCCAGTAACCATCAAGCGTATTGAGCCCACAGAGACTATACTGTAAGAACTTTTTGTATCCTTCTTGGAATGTTCGAATTGAAAATAGACCATTAGCCACAGAACTGGTTGTGGCAAAGATTTGGTGTAATTAATATTTAACAGCCGCGGAGGATGGACTAGCGCCATAGAGACTGCACTTTTTCATTATTTGCTTTCCATCAGTTTTATTGGTTTTTGTGAATTTTTTATTTCTTTGTTTGTAAGACTTTGATATATTAATTGTTATAGTTGTTATTATTATTGTATAAAATTAGGTGTCTCAGTCCCGGAGTACTGAAATTAACTAGTGGGGAATGTGGCACCCTATGGTCAAGTAGCCACTGAACACCTGGTAGGTGCAGGAAGGGATTTCCACATTAGGTAAGCTGTCTCCCTGTGTGTAAAAGCTTGTACCTTCCCAAGGGCGCCGGGGACATCGCTCCACCTACAAGGAGCATGACAAACTTGCTGCTTTATCATCACCCGGAGGTCTGCAAGCAGCGCCGGTAATATTACCGGGAACCGTAGGTAGCGTCACAAGACACTTTTATTTTATTCATTTTTACTATTTTTTTCACCAGACTTCTTTTAACTGCCACCAGGGTCACGGGACCGGTGACAGCCGGGACCGGGTACCCCACGGCCCTGGGTCAGGCACCAGCACAGCCCCCATCAGCACCGCCCATGACTCCTGTGACTCCGCTCCACTACTACTGCCTCGCCCCTCTGGTAAGACAACACCGGAGTATAAGACGGATCCCATTTTTTTTTTACCTTTTTTTATCTCTAAATTTGGGGTGTGTCTTTGTTGCTATTTTTCAAGATCTATACCACACCAAGGTATAACTCTCAACTGGGTCCTAATCCAAATTTCTGCCTCTTTTCGTGTCATTCCTGACCTCTTTATAAGGGCTAGAGAAGAACCTGCAAAAGAAACATTAAAACACCTGAGGTCACCGGGAGGAGTGCATAGACTGCCGTGGGGGCTGTGTGGAGCAGGGTGGTGCGGAGTGTGATATGCTCTGTCGGTGGTGTGGGCTTCTAATAATGGTGCAAGGAGACGGCGCATCCTAAGATGGAGCTCCCGGCTCAAGATCTCATCTGTGCACGTGCTGCCCACTGATCTCCCAGCAGCGGACTTAAGGAACATCGAGCCCAGACGTGGTGCTCGCGCAGATGAGATCTCAGCTTGTCATTGAGCTGGAGCTCAATCTGCACACACACTGACTCCGGGCGTCATTTCGTTGAAGTCGCATCGCCAACAGAGAATCTGTGACACCCACCGCAGCACCTTACTCCACACAGCCAACACGGCGCCTGTGTGCCGCCCCGGTGTTAGTCGGGCTGCCCGGATCCGGTATCGTGGCTCGGGGGGTTCCGGACCCGGCTTGGCGGACACTTTGATCCATATAAAGGGGGTATTTACAGGGGATAAGTTTGTGACGCCACCTGCGGGTTGTGGTAATGGGAGTACCGCCACTGCTGTAAGGAGTACCGGGCCAGATGAGGTTAAGCAGCCAGATATCAGTCCTTCCGCAAGTAGGAAAGGCCCCGGGCTCAGGGTATTGGTAGTTATTTGGGAGAACAGGGTACTCACTGCGAGTAGTCGTGGTGCTGGATGAGGTTTATAAAGGAGACACACACGCTGTAGGTAAACCAAAGTCTCTGAGTGCCGCTGCCACTGTGGGGAGCCCGTCCAAGTACCCGGTCCCACCAGTGTCACTTAGTAATCCAGAGCCTGCCTCCGTGCACAGTTTTGTGTCCATGTGGGTCCCTATAGTTTGAAGCTGTAAGGTCCAGTTTTTCAGTTTTTAAGTGAAGTCTTGCTCCTAAGGGCTGGCACTTGGGACTTCAGTGGGTTGCTTTTTCTGGAAAACCCTGTCCCCCACGGTGTGCTGATGCCCTCAGTCTGTGAGCTCTGGGAAGCTCCCTGAAGGTCCCCTTCCTCTGCAGGTTAATTGTCAGGACGTTGAATCGGCTCCTGACCTAGGGTCCTCTGTGGGTCCCTCTCTGGTGCCTGCAGTCCCTCCTAGACCGTGTCTGTCATACCCCAGACCGACGTCCCTGAACCCGGTCACCAACTCCTCTGGTCCCGGACCACTGTCTGCGACCCAACCTTGGTCTTCTAGCTCCCCGGGAGCGAACACTTCAGCTCCTCTCACTTTGAGGGCTCTCTCTAGACTCACTTATTCCCTCCCACCAGTCTGACTGACCTCTAGGTGGGTGGCCCTGTTCCAGCTAGACCAACCCACTGGTGTGTCTGACCGGTCGTGATGTAAGGTGTCGGTTGGGGTTTGTGGTGCTGATGGAGGTGACACCGGTGGGTAGGTCCTGCACCCTGGGGGAAAGGATGCAGTTCCCTGTAGCACCCTGATGTATTCAGGGGCGCTACACCTGCAGCCAGCACAGCCCCCACCGCAGCACCTGCAGCATTGCCCTTGCCTCCTGTGACCTTTTTTTTTTTTTTCTTTTAAGCTTTTTTATTTCTAAATTTGAGTTGCGTCTTATAATCCGGTGTGTCCCATAAAACGAAAAATACTGTATATTTTTTTAATCATTATTTCATTTGTATCCTACGCTTTTCATCTGTTTATGGATTTCGCTGCTGGATGATATCCATATACAGCACATGCAGACATGAGGGATTCCTGCTATCCTTTTTGAATGTAGCACATATTCAGAATTAACAGCAGCAACATGGAGGAGATTATAACAGCACTGAGCAGTGTAGCTGTGAATCCAGCCTTGAGTGAGATAAACCATTACTAAAAAGCAAAATCACTGCACTGATCCGTTGTTGTCTTTGCTTCTTCCTTTGTGTGCCCCTTAATCCTGCTCCCTTACCTTCTCCCTATATTCAGGAAGTAGCTGCCTGTAATCTGACCCCTCAGTGTTCTCTGTTTGTCATTCTTACCCCTTATCCTCTCTATATAGTTTTGACGCACCCCAGAGACTTTGGATACTCGGTCCCGGGCTTTGAATTACTGGGGATTCTCATGGGTGGCTGGTGCCCGGTTCCGTGACCCTGGGGGTCGCTTAAAAAGGGAAGGAAAAATAAAAAGGAAAAATAAAAATAAAAATGTTTTTTGTGACGCCACTTGCGGTTTGCGGCTATACGGGGAAAGCCGACGCTGCAAAGTCTCTCACTGCTGGGGCTGGTGGTATTGAGCAGCTTGGTGTTATGGCCCTTCGCAAGTAGAGCTAGGCCCCAGGGGAGGATGATGGTGGTTGTGTGGTGAAAGTTAATGATGCAGCGATGCAGGAAGAAGTCAGACAACACAGGGGCTGCGGTTTAACTTGTTCTTTACTCACTGGTTTCGTGAAGCTGCAACCCGGCTGGTGCTGGTTTCTACCAATCTGGGCCTCACTTGATTTGGTATTCTCTTGATCCCAGTGCCGGTGTAGTGATTTGGTGAGCTTTACTTCCTTGCAACCTTCTGTAGTTGGTGGGTCCCTGTGACTTGGAGCGTTCTGGGGGTCCCCTCCTGTCATCACAGTCCTGACCCGTATGGCAGGCAGCTTGAACCTCTCTTGGGTCGGACCTCTGTCCCCGTTCCCAGGTTCCCTCTTTGCTGCTCTGCCCCAGACACTAAGTTAGTGAGGAACCTTGATGATTCCATCACCGGGCAGATTTATCAGGTGAGCTTGAAGCGTCTTCCTGAACTAGGGCTCTGCACCCCGCTGGTGCTACTGGTCCCATCAGTACTCACGCCATACTCTCCCTGGCGACCGTACTCCTTTAGGCCCAACATGTCACTTTACACTTGTTGTCTGACCGTCGACTTCTGACTGACTTAGAATGGACCGTCTGACTCACTTCGGACTCACTGTCTCTCAAGATGTCGGTCTACTGTCAACTGACTGACTAGCCCCTCCTCCTCCCAGGTGTCTGACTAGCGGATTGTATAAGTCCCGACCAATAGGTGGCTATTGTGACGCCCTGGCCTAGCCAGGTAGTCGCAGACACAACACCATACACCCCCCCTTCCCTGGACAGGTCACACCAGTCACACATTAAACCCTTGTTGCCCCCCTCCAGGGTTGATGTTCGCATCAGGTGGGGCGGAGCCAGGCGGTTGACCCTGCCCACCGAGGAGTTCACAGGCTGGAGGCGGGAAAACACAACAGTTGAGTTCTGTCAGGCAGTTGGAGAGTCCAGTTGTGGACAGTGGAGTGAGAGGAGTGAAACTGTTGGTGTCTGGGTTGGAGCCCAGGCACTTCCAGCAAGGTCGGCAGACGGTGGTGGCCGTCTGCAGGAGCTGGTGTAGGACCGGGGTCGGGCGGTGGCCCGCCGGTACCGAACCGGGGAGCCGATTGGAGCCAAGCACCAGGCAGGGTACTCAGACCCCGACTAGGCTTGAAGCCAACCTTTAGTCAAATTTTCTGATTGCGGTCTGGACCTCAGGGGTTCATTCCCACCCAAGTCCCGATTGAAGGCAACAGCCCAACCGTTCCGTATAAGTGCCACCGCCAAGGGCCAGAGATCCACAGGGCCAGCGTCTGCGGGCAAACGGGCTCCTCCGGCATGTATACGTCGGGGAGCGGACTACCGGTGCCCAGGCATTGGAGGCAAGATACAAAACACAGGTGCAGGGAAACGACAGCCACCATCAACCCATCCAGGGAGAACACCGCAGCCGTCTGCGGGCCCCATTCATCCAGCCGTTTGGTTTACCAGAGACTCTGTCCATCTGTGTCTGAGTGAGTACACCTGTGCCATCCGGCACCACGCTGTGCTGCACCGCAACTCTGCACCCTGCCAAAACCCATCCTGCGGAACATTCCCTCCTACCGGGCCCCGGGACCAACAGCCCCTACCCACGGAGGGGTCAACACCTAGCTGCTCCCCGCCATCACTCCCGGGAACCCCGTTACCAGCAGCAGTGGTGCCCACCATCACCACAACCCGTGGGTGGCATCACAAACTCTATATATCCTAAATTCCTCCCCCTTTTCACTCGTGGGCGAGGAGTGCTGCTCGAGCCCCGGGTCCGGTCCACTCAAGCCACCGAGGAGAAGGCACCGGATCCGAGCGCGATCTCCCCAAGCAGCTCCCGTGACGGGGAAGCTGGCCCCCGCCCCCGACAACTTGGCATCATGAACAGGATTGAACCAGTCTACTTACCGGTAGAAGTGCGCCTTGTGATCCCCGTCAGCGGCGTCCCGCTGAAAAATCTGAAGATCCGCCATTTTGGGCGCGAAGATTTCCCGTTCGAGTCGTCTTCCCAAGCAGTGAAGGTGCGAAAAGTGAAGCCCCGCCCCCAAAGAGGTGAAGTGCTGTAGAAAGACTAAGGGGGGGGAGTGGGTGAAGAATGGCAACATGTAACTAACGCCGTGAAGTGCAGGGATGCCAGGACTCTGCTGAAACACGTTCCTGGACACCAACGCGGCAGGATGTGTTGGAAGATCCAGGCCCAAGTCCACTTCATGCTGGTGAAGTGGACGTCGGGGATAAAGGGCCTGGCTGCAGCTGTCTGGGCGCGCGAAGCGGAAATAATCTCGGAGGAGCGGGTAAGCAGTGATCCACGCCCCTATGTCCCCCAGGGATCAGCCGCTGCAGCTGAGGGACCCGGCCTGCTCCCGTCCGCCACACCGTCTCCCTCGTCGGCCGTGTCCGCAGCCAACGCCCCGACCGACCCACTGCCCCAGTCCGTGGCAGCGGAGCCTGTACCACTTACGGGGGAGGACCCAGTTACTGGGCCCTCAGGCCTTACCGTCACCATCGCTCCAGCACCGCCGACGACATCCCATCCGGCCCCAAGCATGACCGCAACGGAGGCGACCCTTGCCCAGAAGTCCAGACACCCGGCTTCGACTGAAGCACGGCGGGGATGCAGCTGCCAAGCGGCAGAGCAGGCCACGTCACAGCGGGGTCCCTCATTACTGAAGGTGCCGGTCGTAGCCGGCCCGGAGAGACTCCAGCTGGGCCCGTCCCCCACACAGGCTGATCCAGAGCAGGCTACTGATCGGTGGGGCCCACGGCAGTATGAGAGGCCAGTCGTAGCCGGCGCTGTGGGCACCCAAGTGGCCCTGGCTCCTGGGCAGAAGAGCGGATGTGCATGCCCACGTTTATTCTGAAGAGAATTGAATCGGTAGCGGTTCCCGGCTACCTTGCTGTTGGTCCCTGTTGGGACCCTGTTGATGTTCCAGTTGGCCCTCAAGATTAAAGAGTCCAGTTGGAGGAGCAGTCGTACCCGCACCGCCGGCAGCTGAAAATGGAGTCCTGTGCGACAGTGTCGCCCGTGAGTGAGGGTGGCATTGGGGGCTCGTGCTGTCCGGTGGTGGACTGTGGGAAAGCTACAGGAGGAAGCTGTATCGGAATCAAGTGTTGTGGATAGACCCTGGGACCCAACTGACAGTCCCCGTTGGGACACAACAGCAAGTCCCCGTTGGGACCTACAATTTGTTTTATGGCAGCGAAATTGGCTACTGAAGCGCCCGTTCCCGTTGGGACTGATGTTGCCCCTGTTGTCCCCACTCCCAAAGAACAAGGCCGAGAACTTGCAGGCCACCCAAAAACTATTGGGTTTGTAAATATTCTGCCCCAATTGCCCTTCCCGCCACTGCCAGTCTCCGGAGAGGCTGGTTGGAGGAAGGACCCGCAGCAGAGCAGGCTGGGGTCCGGTCACCACCGGGACCGGTGACTATCCTCCGGGTCGGGGATCCCCTTGGACGTGGGGCCCCTGAATGACTGCCGGGTGCGAGACACCGTACCCGTTCCCGCTTGGGTAGCCTGGGCCAGGTTCCTGTTTCCAGACTGGGGAAAAGGGGTGCTGCCCATTTCTTAGGGGCAGCATCAAGGTCTAGGTTGCTTGGGTGGGAAAGCGGAAGGACATGGACCCGTTCCCTGTTATTAATAAAAATGTTCCGTTTGTAACGGTTTAAGATTGTGCCTCCCGTAAGGGAAGAAATGAAAAGAAATGCTTAATGTTTAAATGATTTGTTCCCGTTGTTTTTTATATCTTTACAGAAAAATAAAACCGGTGGTGGACGGGCAGCCCGCGGACGGTCTGCATTAAACCAAGGGGGAATGTGACGCCCTGGCCTAGCCAGGTAGTCACAGACACAACACCATACACCCCCCCCCTTCCCTGGACAGGTCACACCAGTCACACATTAAACCCTTGTTGCCACCCTCCAGGGTTGATGTTCACACCAGGTGGGGCGGAGCCAGGCGGTTGACCCCGCCCACCGAGGAGTTCACAGGCTGGAGGCGGGAAAACACAACAGTTGAGTTCTGTCAGGCAGTTGGAGAGTCCAGTTGTGGACAGTGGAGTGAGAGGAGTGAAACTGTTGGTGTCTGGGTTGGAGCCCAGGCACTTCCAGTAAGGTCGGCAGACGGTGGTGGCCGTCTGCAGGAGTTGGTGAAGGTCAGCGGAACCGTAGGACCGGGATCGGGCGGTGGCCCACCGGTACCGAACCGGGGAGCCGATTGGAGCCAAGCACCAGGCAGGGTACTCAGACCCCGACTAGGCTTGAAGCCAACCTTTAGTCAAATTTTCTGATTGCAGTCTGAACCTCAGGGGTTCATTCCCACCCAAGTCCTGATTGAAGGCAACAGCCCAACCGTTCCGGATAAGTGCCACCGCCAAGGGCCAGAGATCCACAGTGCCAGCCTCTGCGAGCAAACGGGCTCCTCCGGCACGTATACGTCGGGGAGCGGACTACCGGTGCCCAGGCATTGGAGTCAAGATACAAAACACAGGTGCAGGGAAATGACAGCCACCATCAACCCATCCAGGGAGAACACCGCAGCCAGCTGCGGGCCCTGTCCATCCAGCCCTTTGGTTTACCAGAGACTCTGTCCATCTGTGTCTAAGTGAGTACACCTGTGCCATCCGGCACCACGCTGCGCTGCACCGCAACCCTGCACCCTGCCAAAACCCATCCTGCGGAACCCTCCCTCCTACCGGGCCCCGGGACCAACAGCCCCTACCCACGGAGGGGGTTAACACCTAGCTGCTCCCCGCCATCGCTCCCGGGAACCCCGTCACCAGCAGCGGTGGTGCCCACCATCACCACAACCCGTGGGTGGCGTCACGAACTCTATATATCCCAAATTCCTCCGCCTTTTCACTCGTGGGCGAGGAGTGCTGTTCGAGCCCCGGGTCCGGCCCACTCGAGCCACCGAGGAGAAGGCACCGGATCCGAGCTCGATCTCCCCAAGCAGCCCCCGCGACGGGGAAGCTGGCCCCCGCCCCCAACACTATCCATCAGTTCCGTCTCTAGCCTGTTACCCAGTCAGGGAAAAGGGCAGAATTATGTGTATTTGAATGGTATTTACCGGCACTGGTCTTCCAGGAAATCATGGTTAGCACTGCACCTGTTACTGGATGCATTACTCAGTGGCACCTGATGCCTCAGGGGCGCAACTCTTTTATAGGTGCCTGTAATCTGACCCCTCAGTCTCTTTGCTGGTCATTCCCCCTACTTATACTTTCTATGTACTTTGGTAGGCAGCTGTAATCTGACCCCTCAGTGCTCTCTTTCCTTGTCATTCCCCCTCCTTATCCTCTGTATATACTTTTATAGGCAGCTGTAATCTGACCCCTCAGTGCTCTCTCTTCTTGTCATCCTTCCCTCTTATCCTCTGTATATTCTTTTATAGGCAGCTGTAATCTGAGCCCTCAGTGCACTCTCTTCTTGTCATTCTTCCCCCTTATCCTCTTTACATACTTTTATAGGTGGCTGTAATCTGACCCCTCAGTGCTCTCTCTGCTTGTCATCCTTCCCTCTTATCCTCTGTACATACTTTTATAGGCGGCTGTAATCTGACCCCTCAGTGCTCTCTCTGCTTGTCATTTTTCTCCTTATTCTCTGTATATACTTTTATAGGTGGCTGTAATCTGACCCCTCAGTGCTCTCTCTGCTTGTCATCCTTCCCTCTTATCCTCTGTATATACTTTTATAGGCAGCTGTAATCTGACTCCCTCAGTGCTCTCTGTTCCTCTTTATCCTCTGTATATACTTTTATAGGCAGCTGTAATCTGGCCCCTCAGTGCTCTCTCTGCTTGTCACTCTTCCCCCTTATCCTCTGTATATACTTTTATAGGCAGCTGTAATCTGACTCCCTCAGTGCTCTCTGTTCCTCTTTATCCTCTGTATATACTTTTATAGGCAGCTGTAATCTGACCCCTCAGTGCTCTCTCTGCTTTTCATTCTTCCCCATTATTCTCTGTATATACTTTTATAGACAGCTGTAATCTGACCCCTCAGTGTTCTCTCTGCTTGTCATTCTTGCCTCCTTATCCTCTGTATATACTTTGATAGGTGGCTGTAATCTGACCCCTCAGTGCTCTCTCTGCTTGTCATTCTTCCCCCTTATCCTCTGTATATACTTTTATAGGCAGCTGTAATCTGACCCCTCAGTGCTCTCTGTTCCTCTTTATCCTCTGTATATACTTTTATAGGCAGCTGTAATCTGACCCCTCAGTGCTCTCTCAGCTTGTCATTTTTCTCCTTATCTTATGTATATACTTTTATAGGCGGCTGTAATCTGATCCCTTAGTGTTCTCTCTGCTTGTCATCCTTCCCCCTTATCCTCTGTATATACTTTTATAGGCAGCTGTAATCTGACCCCTCAGTGCTCTCTTTGCTTGTCATCCTTCCCTCTTATCC
Source organism: Anomaloglossus baeobatrachus (assembly GCF_048569485.1). NCBI lineage: Eukaryota > Metazoa > Chordata > Amphibia > Anura > Aromobatidae > Anomaloglossus > Anomaloglossus baeobatrachus. The sequence goes on along the minus strand of NC_134358.1, from coordinate 21,227,936 downwards.
TCTGTATATACTTTTATAGGCAGCTGTAATCTGACCCCATCAGTGCTCTCTCTGCTTGTCATTCTTCCCCTTATCCTCTGTATATACTATTATAGGTGGCTGTAATCTGACCCCTCAGTGCTCTCTCTGCTTGTCATTCTTCCCCTTATCCTCTGTATATACTATTATAGGTTGCTGAAATCTGACCCCTCAATGCTCTCTCTGCTTGTCATCCATCCCCCTTATCCTCTGTATATACTTTTATAGGCAGCTGTAATCTGACCCATCAGTGCTCTCTCTGCTTGTCATCCTTCCCTCTTATCCTCTGTATATACTTTTATAGGCGGCTGTAATCTGACCCCTCAGTGCTCTCTCTGCTTGTCATTCTTCCCCCTTATCCTCTGTATATACTTTTATAGGCAGCTGTAATCTGACCCCTCAGTGCTCTCTCTGCTTGTCATTCTTCCCCCTTATCCTCTGTATACACTTTTATAGGCAGCTGTAATCTGACCCCTCAGTGCTCTCTCTGCTTGTCATTCTTCCCCCTTATCCTCTGCATATACTTTTATAGGCAGCTGTAATCTGACCCCTCAGTGGTCTCTCTGCTTGTCGTTCTTCCCCCTTATTCTCTGTATATACTTTTATAGGCAGCTGTAATCTGACCCCTCAGTGCTCTCTCTGCTTGTCATTCTTCCCCCTTATCCTCTGTATACACTTTTATAGGCAGCTGTAATCTGACCCCTCAGTGCTCTCTCTGCTTGTCATTCTTCCCCCTTATCCTCTGTATATACTTTTATAGGCAGCTGTCATCTGACCCCTCAGTGCTCTCTCTGCTTGTCATTCTTCCCCCTTATCCTCTGTATACACTTTTATAGGCAGCTGTAATCTGACCCCTCAGTGCTCTCTCTGCTTGTCATTCTTCCCCCTTATCCTCTGTATATACTTTTATAGGCAGCTGTAATCTGACCCCTCAGTGCTCTCTCTGCTTGTCATTCTTCCCCCTTATCCTCTGTATATACTTTTATAGGCAGCTGTAATCTGACCCCTCAGTGCTCTGTCTGTTTGTCATTCTTCCCTCTTATCCTCTGTATATACTTTTATACGCAGCTGTAATCTGATCTCTCAGTAAGTTTCCAACTCAAATACATAAACTAATGCGAAAAATGTTGAGTAGAAAGGTAACCAGTTTTGTCTTTCCTGTTGCTTCCTTCAGTTCTGGGGGCGATACCATCAGACCCAATGACGTAAAGTGCAACAAACAATAATCTAACAGGCGTATTACTTATATGCTGGCATAATAATCAATAGCTAAATTATATAGTCTGGGAAGTTTCTCACCTGAATCTATACTGAGCTGTCAATAGCAGCGTTACTCCTCGTTGTCTTCTTCTGTTATTATCTATCGAGGTGCAACTGCCTGAAAAACATTTCATTTCAATCCCAAAATTATCAACTGTTTACTGTCATTTACAGCTTAAATAAATCATATCAGGGAGTGAGGAGTCCGGGAATCATGACAGCTGCCTCTGATGTATGAAAGCGCGTATCACTATCACTGGAGAATGGCAATATCGGAATACATTAGAACAATAATATTCACTGATGCCATGATGTGTGCAAAGTCAACAGTAATACGACTATAATACTGCCCCTATGTGCAAGAATATAACCACTATAATACTGCCTCTATGTACAAGAATATAACTACTATAATACTGCTCCTATGTACAAGAATATAACTACTATAATACTGCTCCTATGTACAAGAATATAACTACTATAATACTGCCCCTATGTACAAAAATATAACTACTATAATACTGCCCTCTATGTACAAGAATATACTATAATAGTGCCCCTATGTACAAGAATATAACTACTATAATACTGCCTCCTATGTACAAGAATATAACTACTATAATACTGCCCCTATGTACAAGAATATAACTACTATAATACTGCTCCTATGTACAAGAATATAACTACTATAATACTGCCCCTATGTACAAGAATATAACTACTATAATACTGCCCCCTATGTACAAGAATATATCTACTATAATACTGCCCCTATATACAAGAATATAACTACTATAATACTGCCCCCTATGTACAAGAATATAACTGCTATAATACTGCCCCTATGTACAAGAATATAACTACTATAATACTGCCCCTATGTACAAGAATATAACTACTATAATACTGCCCCTATGTACAAGAATATAACCCCTATAATACTGCCCCCTATGTACAAGAATATAACTACTATAATACTGCCCCTATGTACAAGAATATAACTACTATAATACTGCCCCCATGTACAAGAATATAACTACTATAATACAGCCCCCTATGTACAGGAACATAACTACTATAATACGTCTCCTATGTACAGGAACATAACTACTATAATACTTCTCCTATGTACAAGAATATAAGTACTATAATACTGCTCCTATCTACAAAAATATAACTGCTATAATATTGCCCTCTATGTACAAGAATATAACTATTATAATACTGCCCCTATGTACAAGAATATAACTACTATAATACTGCCCCCTATGTACAAGAATATAACTACTATAATACTGCCCCTATGTACAAGAATATAACTACTATAATACTGCCCCCTATGTACAAGAATATAACTACTATAATACTGCCCCCTATGTACAAGAATATAACTACTATAATACTGCCCCTATGTACAAGAATATAACCACTATAATACTGCCCCTATGTACAAGAATATAACCACTATAATACTGCTCCTATGTACAAGAATATAACTACTATAATACTGCCTCTATGTACAGTAATATATATTCTATTGGAATGTCAGGAATATGCATAGACTATGCGCTGTGGAAGTAATGTGTAAATGTAATGCGGGTAGAGGCAGGTTTGGATGTATTAATAACGGTACTTTACAATTAGACCGCTGCTCGGACTGTAGTATTAATGATAGACTTCCTCGTCTGTCGTTACTTCTCTACTTTACACTGAAATTATTGTTGCTGCATATTAGAAGTCAATGGTCTGTGGCTGGAAATTACCGAGCGCACATTATGATTTTCTCCGGTGAGTGTATGTGCGCCGCGCTCGCTCATCCGTCGTATGCACCCGGTGATTATTAAGCGCGTTCCGCTCGCTGCTCCTCCGGCGGTGGAATAAACCGTGGATCAGATTTGCGATTCATGAGAAATGCGGCGACTGCTCCTCGCTAAAACACGTTCCAATAACACGCGGCGATTTCCAAACATTTCCCTTGATCAGTGATTGATGACAACATCTGTGTTTTCCCCATTTCTTCAATTGTCTTATCTTTATTTGGGCCGGAGATGAGAGCGGCGGCTTTTACCGGTGATTTATAAGCTCTCAGCTCGCAGGGATTGCGCATCTTTCACAGAGGTGTTTATCTCCGTGATGGCTGAGGAATAACCTTGGCAGGACTCGTATCTCTGGGAATCAGAAGTCAATTTGACGCTCGGTAGCTATTCATTATCGGAAGAATGCGCTCCAGCAGGGAAAGCGTTAACTGAGGCATCCAAACGGATTCCAGTCTGAAAAGTGAGAAGTATTTGCCGGATTTCACTTATAAATGGTGGCAATCGTTATTTTGTTTCAAAAGTATATTCTCAGCATGTTACTGTTATTACGTGTCCACCAGATTGGTGGCGGATGACAGTTCAGTGGCAATCCGAGTAAAATGGAGCAACAACCACTCACGCGATTCTGCATGAGCGGCCACCAGTCCACTCAACACTCAGCAGTTCAGAGTCCAATTAATAAGATCACTAATGGTTGGACTCATCCTCAATTCTTCACCTCTCTAGTACATACAGTATGTAATATCTTTAGATGTTGGTGTCACGAACTGGGCCAGTGGGTCCGCTCAGTCATGGACCTGTGAATCTGTGCCGAAACCGCACCTCGCAGTCTCACCCTGACTTCTTTAATACATTGGAGCCACGCGAGCGGACCTCATCACTTTCGCCAACATGGGTCATTATGTGGCGCCCCTGGGGCTTCAGTCGCCCCCATGTACTGCATCTCATTTAAGGTGCAGTACTCATCCCGGGTAAGGAATAGGTTAATCGCTGGTGTTTCTCACATTCACAAACCACACACAGTTAGGTGCTTTCCCATCGGGGTTGGCCTACGGTAGATAGGTGGGTGGCCATCACGAGGCATGGGACTTTCCCGGTCATTAGGACAACCATCTGGGGGGCAGGCACCACTTGGGAAAAAGGAAGGAGCAGCTCACACTTAGTCAATTTGACCCCGACACAGCTTGGGGTGAGGAAGACAGTCAGGACCTTGGTCCAGGCATCACTTTATACTTCTGGAGCACTACAAGACCCGTGGCTTGGAGCAGGCAGCTCAGCACAAGAGCTGTATAGCTACCGGGGATTCCAGGGTCTGCAGAGAGTGGAGGAAACGCCCACAGCCCATTCCACATTCCATCCACGGGGTTGGAGGGACCCCGACTAGAAAGGACAGACAGTGGGAACACCGACAGTGACCTCCGAATTATCCGGGATCGTCTGGGGCCCTTCACGGTAGAGCCCGGCACTCCAAGGGTGACAACTGGACTGTGAGTAAAAACCTTAAACCTCAACTACTGAGTCAGCTTTTTATTGCCGGCTCCGTTGCCCTGCGCTCCGGCGCCAATGGTCACTACCACCCCCATCATCCTCCCTGGGGCCTAGCTCTACTTGTGGGGAGCTGAACCATCCCGGCTGTGACACAATCCACCCCAGAGGACAGCACCCGCAGTGGTGGACAATCCCTGGCTGCTTACCACAGGTGGCGTCGCAATACAACAACTACTCCCAACATCCTAAACCCCTTCATCCTCATCTCCCCACCATCATCCCATCATCCATCCCTTTTGTGGACACCTCGGGGTCATGAAACCGGGCAGGGCCACTCGTGACATCCCCTGACCCTCACCAGCCCAGTGACGAGTATTCCCCAAGGCCCCGTGGGGTACTCCAGTTCCACTCTCCCAAGGGGTACGTAAGGTTTGTTTGGCACAATGCAGCACTGACACCTCTGGTCAAAACAGGAAGGAGAACCGAGCTGGTTGCACAATCTCCGGGGCGACACCCAGCTTTCTCACAACCCCGACAGCTCGACAGGAACTTTCCACTAGCCCCAATTGAACAGAATTTTGCCGGTTCGGTAGAGTGCGGTAGACTGCCACTAGTTCCTTGTTAGATATAGGCCTGGTTCCTTAGTAGGTCTATATCGGGCCATAAACCAGCCCAGGAAGTCAAGCTCATAGACATGTGATTCGAAATCGAGATAAAAGAAACAGCCCAAGATTAAATTATATATTTAATCACCTTAAGGACTCACTAGATAATACACTATATACAAGATGGAATTTACAGATTAAATGTCAGAAGTACAGTTACAGATAACATATGGTTACAAACAGATACACAGGTGGATCAGTTACCTTTTTCCTTAAGAATGGGATTAGTGGTTCGCTCCCCAATATTGTAACGCTTACATAGGCACCTCAAAGCCTGAATGTTTGATTAAAGTTTGGTTGTAACACTTGTAAGAACCTGAGTTGCCCACCCATCCTTCCTGCTAATTAGCAGGGGGATTTGCTGGCTTCCTTGGACTTAATGGAATTTTGTCACCTTGGCCATTTGATGAGTAGATCTGGGGGAATCGCTGCTGCAGGGCAGGGGGTGTGCAAATGAACAGTGACAGCTGACAGACCTTTGCCTGTCATAATCCTCACAATATTTTTCAGAATATCCTCACAGTTCGGAGTATCCCTTAAAAGATATTTTCCCATCTCTGACATTTAATGACGTATTCCAACCTTCCAACCCTATTATTGTTTCTTTCAAACCTCCTGTTAAAATGCTTTAATAATTCCCCAAATACATTATTTTTTACACATCTACTGCTACAGTAGCATGTAAATGTTTCCGCACCCCTGGTCGAAATTACTGTTATTATGAACAGTTAAGCAAGCTGAAGATGAAATGTTCTCTAAAAGGTATAAAGTTACAGATGACACATTTCCTTTATATTTTAGGCAAAAAAAAATATTTTCATCTATTACATTTCAAAAATTATAAAAGGGAAATAGGTAGATGCAAAAGTTATGACACCCTTGGATATTTGTGGGTTTAGATAACTTTGGCCAAGGTTTCAGACCTTAAATTATCCTGTTAGGGTTATGACTTGTTCACTCTCATCATTAGGAAAGGTCGGTGATGCAAATTTCACAGCTTTATAAAAACCCAGCCTCCTCTAACCTTGTGCTCAAAACAGCAGCCATGGATTCTTCTAAGCAGCTGCCTAGCACTCTGAAAATGAAAATGATGGAGGCCCACAATACAGGAGAAGGCTATAGGAATATAGCAAAGAGTTTTCAAGTTGCCTTTTCCTCAGTTCAACATGTAATTAAGATATGACAGTTGCCAGGAAAAGTGGTCTGGAAGACCAAGCAAAATTTCTATGAGAACTGCTGGTAGGATTGCTGGAAAGGCAAATCAGGACTGCTGCCTGACTGCAAAAGACCTTCAGGAAGATTTAGCAGTCTCTGGAGTTTTGATACATTGTTCTACTGTTAAGAGACACCCGCACAAATATGGCCATCGTTGAAGAGTCATCAGAAGAAAACCTCTCCTGCGTCCTCACCATAAAATTCAGCATCAGAAGTCTGCAAAAGAACATCTAACCAAGCCTGATGCATTTTGGAAACAAGTCATGTGGACAGATGAGGTTAACATATAATTCTTTGGCCACAATGATCAAAGGTATGTGTGGAGAAAAAAGGGCACAGAATTTCAGGAAAATAAAATATCTTGCCAACCATTAAGCATGGGGGTGGATCAATCATGTTTTGGGGTTGTGTTGCAGCCAAGAGAACGGAGGACATTCCACAGGTCAAGGGAAGAATGGATTCAATAAATTTCAGCAAACTGTTGATGCAAAGATAGCATAATCTGTAAAAACAAAAGCTGAAGTTGAGAAGAGGAGAAAAGAGAAGAAACCAGGAAAAAAGAGGATGGCTTCTACAAATGAAAATAGACCCTAAACACATTAAAATCCATAATAGACAACCTCAGAAGGCGGAAGCTGAAGGTTTTACAATGGCCTTCACAGTCCCCTGATCTGAACATCAATGAAAATCTGCGGCAAGATTCCCCCTGCCAATGGTACTGGGAATATTTCAAAAAGGTAGCTGGAAGAATGGATTCAATGAAATTTCAAAAAATTCTTGATGCCGACATAGCACCATCTGTAAAAAAAGCTGAAGTTGTAAAGAGGAGAAAAGAGGAGAAAAAAGGATGAATTCTTCAAATGGGTACTGAATTATCCTAATTATGTGTCGAAATCCACATTAGACGACCTCAGAAGGTGCAAGCTGAAGATTTTACAATGGCCTCACAGATCTGAATATCATTGAAAATCTGTGGCTAGACTTAAAAAAAAAAGATAATGCAAGACGAGCCAGGAATCTCACAGAACTGGAAGACGTCTACAAGGAAGAGCAGTGCATGCAAGACAAGCCAGGAATCTCACAGAACTGGAAGACGTCTCCAAGGAAGAGCACTGCATGCAAGATGAGCCAGGAATGTCACAGAACTGGAAGACATCTACAAGAAAGTGCAGTACATGCAAAACAAGCCAGGAATCTCACAGAACTGGAAAACATCTCCATGGAAGAGCAGTGCATGCAAAACAAGCCAGGAATCTCACACAACTGTAAGATGTCTCCAAGGAAGAGCAGTGCATGCAAGACGAGCCAGGAATCTCACAGAACTGGAAGATGTCTCCAAGGAAGAATGGATGAAAGTATCTCAAAGAATTGAAAGACTTGACTGCTACAAAAAGCGTTCACACTCTGTGATACTTGCCAAAAGAGGGTGCTACTAGGCACTAATCATGCAGGGTGCCCAAAATTTTGCATTGGCCCATTGTAACTTTTTATTAATTTTTAAAATGTAAGGGATGAATATATATATATATATATATATATATATATATATATATATATATATATGTGTGTGTGTGTGTGTGTGTAGGTGTGACGCCCTGGACTAGCCAGGCAGTCACAGATAGCGCCCCGCACATCACCAGTCCCACACAAGGTAACACCAGCCAAACCATAAACCCTAGTCACCTCCCTCAGTGCTTGATGGACACACCAGGGGGGCGGAGCCAGGCAGTTGGCACGCCCACCAAGGAGTTCAGGGGGCCTGAGGCAGGAAAGACAGTGTTTTTGAGTGGTGGTGAAGTTAAGTGGAGGCAGGCCTGTGTAGCAGGTATGCAACAGTCTGACAGGTGTCTGGGTCGGAGCCCTGGTACCTTGGCTAGGAGGCATACAGTGGCCTTAGCCTGCAGGAGCTGGGAAGACGGCTCGGTGGAACCGTGGTGGACCGGGACAGGGTAGGGGCCCGCCGGTACTGACCCGGGGAACCGACTCGGAAACCGGAGCACACAGGGGGGTGCTCAGACCCTGAAACGAGGTCCAGAATCCACTGGACTGAGTTAATTAACTGATTGCGGTCTGGACTATAGGTCCTGTACCACCCAAGTCCCGACTGAAGACAACAGCCCACCGAGGGGGATAGAAAGCCACCGCACAGGCAGAGAGATCCCAAGGGCCAGCGTCTGCGGGCAAACGGGCTCCTCCGACATATACCAAGCCTGGGAGTGGACTCCCATCACTGAAGGGCAGGCAGTCTACACATACACTACACGGTGCAGGAGAAAGGCAAAGACCACCGAACCGGGTGGGGGACCAGATGTAACCGGCTGCGGGCACCGACCACCATCAACTTTGTTTACCAGAGACTTGTGTGTGTCAATAACAGTGAGTACAACAGTGCCATCTGGCCGCGCACCGCCCTGTACCGCCCAGCTACTTCTCCCCAACGGATTCCGGGGCCATCATCCCTGCCCACGGAGGAGTTAACATCTTGCTGCATAACATCTCCCCCGGGTGCCCCGTAACTGCAGCGGTGGTGTCTACCTTCACCACGTCCCATGGGTGGCGTCACGAACTCAAACACAGCTCCTGCCGTACACCTACCTACCACCCTCCTACGTAGCGCCAGCATCCCCTTTCAGAGCGAAGTGACCCCGGGTCCGGAGGCACTCGAGCCACCCACCAACGAGCCCGGATCCGAGCGGCTCAGCTGCTCTCTTTGTCTGTTTTCTTTTCCTATAATTCCGTTATACGCAGCTTGGTAGCATTGTGGTGATGGCGCATATTTTGCATGCACGCAGGCATAGCGGATAACTTTCCATGCTTCCTCTTCCAGTGCTTCCTGCTGATTATGTTCATGACAGAGCTTGTGATTCTGCATACCCTGCCGAGTTCAGAAGTTGTGGCAAAGACAAAGGTACTGATCTTCACAGTACTGGGTTGCACATATCGCTGGTGCAGCTGCAACAATCCCAGAGGCGGAGTGGGCCTGTGTAGGGGGCTTAAAATAAGGACAATCTTGCCTTTTTGTTGGAGCCTAGTTGCACACCGGACAGTTCTTACAGATCCGCTGCCTAGAGTGTGCTGTAAAATGAAATCAAAGCTGCACAACACCGTTCTCAACTTCCTTCAAGTATTTTCTCTATGGTATAGTCACGCCTGCATCATTTAGAAAGTACCTGGCAAGGAGAAGGAAGTGGCACCTCAGGAGATCGACAGTGGAGAGATTGCAATAAGGAGGGAAAGGGGGTTAGGATGCTTTCTAAATAATTGGCGGTGAGAGATAATAATTTCAGGGAATAATATTACATTTGGGTGGGCAAGGATGTCAAGTCCTGCCTGCATTCTACTTCACCTCCCAATTCATTATAAGTCCCTGTATAACATCATCTCCCACTGTCCAATTCATTATCATGCTATACAGGGACTTATAATTAACTGGGTGTGGGTAAAGATGTTATCAGGGACTTATAATGAATTGGGGGCTGGAAAATGTATAATGAATTGAGGGCTGGAAAAGGATACTAGCAGGGACTTATAATGAATTGGGGGCTGGAAAAGGACAAACTCAGGGACTTATAATGAATTGGGGGCTGAGAAATGACACTATCAGGTGTGTATAATGAATTGGACTTTAGAAGGAACTGTTGGCTGACATTGTCAGACTTTGTCTAACATAGGTAGGCACCTACCACCTTGATATATTAGACTCACTGATACACAGTAACACAGCTTACATATTTTGACTGTTAAATTTAAAATTGTCTGGAAAAACCTATTTAAATCCTACCCTCAGCATAGGCCATAAATGTCCATTAGATATCACATATGTGTCACGGTTGACAGACAGCTATGTGGTGTCCGACTGTAGACGGTCGCAGTGTTTAGCTGCACAAACTGCTCCCTGACATTCTATTCTTTCTGCTGTTGTGTTAATTTTGTCCTTCGTATCTTCTCTGCTTGGGGTTAATTCGTTACCTTTTAGGACCCTGCAGCTATCCTCACCTTTCAGCTGCTAATCATCATCATCACTTCCCCTTAAATACTCACATTTCCCCTAAGTGTTTGCTGAGGACAGAGTTATATTCCTTTGATGCAAGCAGTCGACTTGTAATCATCTGAAGAAACATTGTTGCTTGTTACTGTTCCTCTCCATGAGTCTTCTTGGAGATAAGTTATTTGTTCACTCCACCCTGTTTGTGCTCCCTGTGTCTTCTTTAAAGTTTAGCAGGGTTGACTAAGTGCTCATCCATTCCGTTTCTTAGCTAGGGCCCAGTTCAGAGTCAACTAAGGCCAGAAATGAGGTTGGATTGTGCTGTGTTGAGGCTGGTGTGTGGAGCATTGAGGTTGGATTGTGCTGTGTTGGAGCTGGTGTGTGGAGCATTGAGGTTGGATTGTGCTGTGTTGAGGTGGCGTATGGAGCATTGAGGTTGGATTGTGATGTGTTGGGGCTAGTGTGTGGAGCATTGAGGTTGGATTGTGTTGGAGATGGTGAGTTGAGCATTGAGGTTGGATTGTGATGTGTTGGGGCTAGTGTGTGGAGAACTGACGTTGGATTGTGTTGGAGCTGGTGAGTGTGGTATTGAGGTTGGATTGTGTTGTGGTGGAGCTGGTATGTGGAGATCTGTGGGTGGGCAGTTTTGTGTTGTGTTGTGTTGGAGCTCATGTGTGGAGCATTGAGGTTGGATTGTGCTGTGTTGGAGCTCGTGTGTGGAGCATTGAGGTTGGATTGTGATGTGTTGGAGCTCGTGTGTGGAGCATTGAGGTTGGATTGTGATGTGTTGGGGCTAGTGTGTGGAGCACTGAGGTTGGATTGTGTTGGAGATGGTGAGTGTGGTATTGAGGTTGGATTGTGTTGTGTTGGAGCTTGTGTGTGGAGCACTGAGGTTGGATTGTGATCTATTGAATATGGTATGTGGAGATCTGTGGGTAGGGCAGTGTTGTGTTGTATTGGAGATGGTATGTGGAGATCTTGGATGGGCAGTGTTGTGTTGTGTTGGAGATAGTATGTGGAGATCTGTGGGTGGGCAGTGTTGTGTTGTGTTGGAGATGGTATGTGGAGATCTGTGGGTGGGCAGTGTTGTGTTGTGTTGGAGATGGTATGTGGAGATCTGTGGGTGGGCAGTGTTGTGTTGTGTTGGAGATGGTATGTGGAGATCTGTGGGTGGGCAGTGTTGTGTTGTGTTGTATTGGAGATGGTATGTGGAGATCTTGGATGGGCAGTGTTGTGTTGTGTTGTGTTGGAGATGGTATGCGGAGATCTGTGGGTGGGCAGTGTTGTGTTGGAGCTCATGTGTGGAGCATTGAGGTTGGATTGTGCTGTGTTGGACCTCGTGTGTGGAGCATTGAGGTTGGATTGTGCTGTGTTGGAGCTCGTGTGTGGAGCATTGAGGTTGGATTGTGTTGTGTTGGAGCTCATGTGTGGAGCATTGAGGTTGGATTGTGTTGTGTTGGAGCTCATGTGTGGAGCATTGAGGTTGGATTGTGCTGTGTTGGAGATGGTATGCGGAGATCTGTGGGTGGGCAGTGTTGTGTTGGAGCTCATGTGTGGAGCATTGAGGTTGGATTGTGCTGTGTTGGAGATGGTAAGTGGAGATCTTGGATGGGTAGTGTTGTTTTGTTGTGTTGGAGCTCATGTGTGGAGAACTGTAGAATTTTAATGATCTGCACTGGGGAACTTATGAGACTGTGGAGAAGACCTGTGTCCAAAAAAATCCGTTTTCTGCCAGTATGCCATTCTACTGGCAGAAAACATAAATTGTGCCAACTTAGGTTGAAGCATGAAAGAGCTCATTTTCCACCTCTGGTTTGAGGTTGAGTGATCTGAGACGAGACATAAATCTGTGTGGCGCCTGGGACCGCAGATGTGGTCTTCTGGTTACCTGCTCTGGATCAGTACCCTGGGCATAATCCGAGAGCACAATTCCTGGGGCACACGGAGGCACTGGAGTGCAGAGCGTTGCTGCCAATACTTAATGCAGGAGATGATTTGCAAGTCATATTCAGAGCAGCGCTCACACAATAGTCAGGAATCAGCGCGGACTTGGCTTGCAGATGCAGAAACCTCTGGGAGCCTCTTGATGCCCCCCCTCCAGCGCTCGCTGCACTGACGTGACTCCGGGGCACGGCTTTTTTCCTTGTAGTTGAATCTGTTTTGGAAAACTAATACCTTTTTTGTTTTCCATCCCCCTTTGTGTCGAATGTTTTGTAGAAAAACATTTTAAGGTTGGCTCATTGAATCGGCGTCTTGCCGCTCCGGATCGCGCTTGCTACAGTCTGACGTGCAGGTGCAAATAATTAAAAAGCAATGTTTAAGGTTAATTGGTTTTATTTACTCGCAGCCTCGTTTTAATTCTTTAATGTTTTGAGAACATATTTTGCAGTCTTGCTCCTCAATTAGTAGCGGAATAGAAAGCGGCGCTATTATGAAAATCTGCTAAGTGCATCTGGCAGCGGAAGACAGATTGGGACGAGGTGAAGCCGTGGTCTGCGCTATTAGGGAGGCTTCGGGTTTGGGCGGAATCTTTCATTGAAGAATTGCCAGTGAAATGATGCCAGGGCTTTAGGTTGCTTTCAAACGCTATTGCATTTATTAATACATCTGTTTCAGCCAAAGCCGAAATATGGAGCCTGTCCTGAGATTCCTGCGCGTCCAAAAGTTATTGGCTCCCTTTGTAGTATACATTCACTGCCCCTATTAGATGTGGATATACATTGCCTCAATCCTGCACCTTCATTTGTATCACTCACTCTGCATACAGAAACATATCTAATAGCGCCAAATTCAGTGCATATATAATAGTGCCAGCTTTATCACATACATAGTAATGTGATCCAATAAATATGTTTACGTGTCCATATAAAGCCACTAATATTACATGTTTTTTAGTCTTCTAGGACTGCATGCAACCTCCGCAGCAAACCCCTATGGAAAAGGTGCAAAATACTGATAAAACAACATGGGGGCTAAATCGAATCATTTGTGATAGTGCATTCCAGAAAAGTGGAGCAGCATTAGAGAAGTCTTGGAGAAGGAGATGTGAGGTTCAGATTATGGATGAAGTCTAAGGCTATGTGCCCACGCTGCAGAAAATGCGTGGATTTTGCCGCGGATTTCTCGCGGAAAAGCCGTGGATTTCCCGAAAATTTGCACCAGCGGCACTTCCCAGCCATTTCTATGGCTTTTTGGAAATGCTGTGCCCATGCTGCGGATTTTTCCGCAGCAGATTTGGTGCGGATTTTGATCCGGAAAAATCTGCAACATGTCAATTATTGTTGCGGATTTTGATCCGGATTTTGGCTTCAGAATTGGGAAAAAAAAAAAAAATCTGCACCAAAATCCGCGGTAAATCCGCGGCAAATCCACACCTTTGAAAAGGTGCGGATTTTGCAGGAAAGCCGTGGATTTTCATGCAGAAAAATCCGCAGCAACATTCTACCGTGGACACATAGCCTTAGGCCTTAGGGTATGTTCACACATTGCATTTTTGCTGCTTTTTTTTCTCTGCAGCAAAACTTGCTCTTCCAAAAACAACATAGCCCTGAAGGAAGGTAACTTTTCTAGATATGCTGAGAGGTGGTATCTGTGGTCTCTATAATTTAACCCAACCCTTAAGATATAAGACCTTTGATGTTATTCTCTTGTTTTTTTTTTTTCTACATATATTAGTTGTTTGAATTTTCTTACTGTTTGCAAAATTTGCTTTATATTTGCAGTATGTTTGTTTTGCAAAGTAATAGTTGCTAGGAATCCTGGAGTTGTATATTTTTATTTATTTATTTTTTTTTTAAATGTTGCCTTTCAAATTATATCTAAAGCCTATTGTTTGTTAAAAAATGACAAAAATTGTAAAATAAGTAATTTCAATGCTTGCTACACCTCATTTTATGTTTCCTCTTTCCCTTTTCCCTGTTATAAATAAAGACAGTATACAAAAAGCAGGTTTTGCAGAATTTTTTCTGTGCTTTTTCTGCATTATTTAGCTGGGTTTTTGGTGTGTCATTTGTCTACACTAAAGGCTGCTTTACACGCTGCGATATCGGTACCAATATCGCTAGGATGGGTTCCCGCCCCCATCGGTTGTGCCGCACAACATCGCGCAGACCCGTCACACTACTTACCTGCCCCTTTCTAAGGGGGCGGTTCGTTCAGCGTGACAGCGACGTCACAGCAGCGTCACTGAGCGGCCGCCCAATAGAAGCGGAGGGGCGGAGATGAGCGGGACGTAACATCCCGCTCACCTTCTTGCTTCCGCTTTGCGGGCGGCCGCAGGTAAGGTGAGGTTCCTCGTTCCTGCGGTGTCACACGGAGCGATGTGTGCTGCCGCAGGAACGACGAACAACATCGTTACTGCAGCAGCAACGATAATCGAGAATGGACCCCCATGTCACCGATGAGCGATTTTGCACGTTTTTGCAACGATGCAAAATCGCTCATAGGTGTCAGATGCAACGGCGTCGCTAATGCGGCCGGATGTGCGTCACCAATTCCGTGACCCCAACGAGATCACTTGAGCGATGTCGCAGCGTGTAAAGCGGCCTTTAGTTTCATTCACCACAAAAACAGCAAAAATGCAGCTGCATCTCTCCACTCTGATTGCTTTTAATGGTGAAAAAAGCTGCAAAACACTGTTCAAAAATGCAGCAGTTTTCTATTTCAGTCAGGAAAAAAAAATTGTGTGTGCAGGAGATTTCTGATAGCTTTTGCTGGTGCTGTAAAAGCAGGTTTTAATTTTCATAAAAAAATATGCAAAAAAGCAGCAAAAATGCAATATGTAAACATAGCCTTAGATCATAAATAGAACGAAAGACACAGGTAGGATGATAGACAGCGATGGAAGATGAGATATAGGCCGGTGCAGAACTGTGGAGAGCTTTGTGGGTGAGAGAGAGAAGTTTATATTATATTCTGTAGTGAATGGGTAACCAGTGCAATGACTGGTACAAGGTGGAGGCATTGGTGAAGCAGCTGGACAAACATATGGTCCTGGCTGCCTCATTCAGGATGGATTGGAAAGGAGAAAGTTGGGTTTGTTGGAGAGTGCTCAGTAAAAAGTTACAGTAGTCCAGATGAGAATGAATAAGAGTGACAGTAAGGCTGGGGCCACACGGGGACTACTGCGATCCCCTTGCATGAGACTCGGCTCGTGCTGGCAGTACAGCAGAGCCGAGTATCATGCGTGTGTCCTTGCAACTGAGGTCCGTTCGTGCGAGCAGACCTCAGCTGCAGGGGGCGGGACGGCACTCAGGAGGGGAGGGAGGGATTTCTCTCCCTCTCTCCTGCGTAGCCGGCTATTGCCATTCTCGCACTGCACTGGCGGTACACCGGTATACCGCGAGTGCAGTGCGATTTTTCTCTCGCCCCATTCACTTGAATGGGTGCGAGAGAAAGAGTCTCGCATTACAATCGCAGCATGAGCAGAGAGTTATCTGACAGCGGATTAGACGGGAGTGGACCAGACGTTCCAGGAGTTTATAGATGAAGGAGAGATTAGAGACAGGAAGATTCCACCGAAGTTCTGGTCGAGGAATGTTTTGGTTTTTTTTTTAATAAAGTGGTTATGAAGGTGTTGTGTTTGAATGAAGAGAGAAAGATATTGGACGAAAGAGAGATGTTAAATATTTTGGTTAGATATGTAGTGACAGCTGGGAGAAGATACCGGAGGAGATGTGAGGGAATAGGGTCACTGGTGCAGGTAGTAGGGTGAGAAGAAGCGAGGAGCCTGGTGACTTCTTCTTCTGTGACAGGCTCGAAGATGGAAAGTGAGTTTGATGTGTGGGAGGATGGGGTCCAGGCTCTGAGGGGATTGTGCAAACATGTCCTGATCGATGTGGTTGATTCTTTTGAAGGAAATAAGCTGCCAGAGACCTGAGGTTGGTGACCGGGGCCTGTTCTTTAGGGCTCAGGAGGGAGTGGAAGATTTCGAAGAACCGGTTTGGATTGTTAGTGATGTGATGAGGGCGGTTATGTAGACTCATTTAGCTGGATGGAGAGCAGAGTTATAAATTTTGAGATTGAACTTATAGTGGATGAAGTCTTCTACTGAAGTCTTCTTCCACAGACGCTTGCCATCTTGAGCAGTGCTAGAGAAAGCATGTCTGCAGCATGTGCCGGGGCTGCCGCTGTCTGTGTCGGTCTTTCTACATGGAGCAGGTGCGGCTTCATCCAGGGCACTCTGCAATGTCTTATTATAATGTGACAATGCGGAGTCTGGACAGAAGAGGAAAGATATTAGAGCCAAAGACAACTGTAGATTGCTCATAAACTCCGGGTTTAGATGGCTGTAGATTTCTGTATGTGTGATAAGTGGGGGTGTCCTGGGTGTGGAAACAGTTCTTGACAGAGAAGGAAAGAAGGTTGTGGCTAGTGAGCGGGAGAGGGGAGTTAATAGTCATGCACTTGTAGGGGATGGGCAGATTGCCCCACTCCTACTGATGTATCTTTAAGTATATTGCAGCAGATTCTTCTACTCTACCCTAACTGATGTTTTAGTATATAGAATCTAATGTGTTTTTTATTACAGTAAATATTGTATTAATGATGTGTAAAGTATAAGAATGTTCAGTAGGATAATATGCAGTAAGTATAGATAAGCACCAGCCATAGGAATAACAATATAGAATGTTTTAGGTAAGGTTTAGTGCAACATAGGGACCAAACATGCAGGAGCGGGTTAAGTGGTAGTCAGTGTGTTAGTATAGGAAATGCTAAGTGCAGATGTTAGTAGACCAGATATGGATATGTGGCGCCCTGGACTCACCAGGTTGTCACAGGTAGGCCCTTACACAAACACCTCCCCTTTTAATAGGGTGACATCAGCCAAACTACAAAACCCTTGTCACCTCCCTCCGGGTTTGATGTTCACACCAGGGGGCGGAGCCAGGCGGTTGGCTCCACCCACCGAGGAGTCCACAGGCCTGGAGGCGGGAAAAACAGTAGTCTAGTCTAGTCTAGTCTTGACAGTGGAGTGGAGTGAAGTTCAAGGGCAGACCGGTGTCCAGGTCTGCCATAGTGTACAACAGGTGTCTGGGTTGGAGCCCAGTCACCTCTGGCAAGGAGGCAGATGGTGGTGGCCGCCTGCAGGAGTTGGGATTACAGCCGGTGGAGCCGTAGGGACCAGGGACGGGTGGTGGCCCGCCAGTACCGAACCGGGGAACCGATTGGAAACCAGAGCACCAGGAGGGGTACTCAGACCCAGTACGAGGCCCAGAAACAACTGGGCTGAGTCACATCAACTGATTGAGGACTGGACTTTAGTCCCTTTTCCACTTAAGACCCAACTGAAGACAACAGCCCAACCATTAGGGTAGAAAGCCACCGCCCAGGCATAGAGACCTGACGGGCCAGCGTCTGCGGGCAAAAAGGACTCTCCCGGCACACACCAGGCTGGGGAGCGGACTACCGGTGCTCAGGCATAGGAGTCGTCATTTGTACACAAGTGAGGTGCAGGAGAAAGGCGGAAACCACCAACCTGAAAAGGGGAAAAGCACAGCCGGCTGCGGGCACCGTTCACCATCTTGTTTGGTTTACCAGAGACTCCAGCGCGTTTGTAATAGTGAGTACAACAGTGCCTTTGGGCCGCGCACCGCGCCGCACCGCACCGACACGCCAGCACCATCCATCCCCCCGCCTCAGCACCTCCCTCGGGCCCCCCGGACCATCATTTCCCCACGGAGGGGTCAACACCAAGCTGCGTAACAACGTCCCCGGGTGCCTAGTCAACGGCAGCGGTGGTGTCCATCCATTCACCACAACCCGTGGGTGGCGTCAAAAACTCAAATCCCCTACAAACAACCATGGCTCCTGCCGTGGACCTTCCCACCGAAGTCCCTACGTGTAGCGCCAACCCCCTTTCAGAGCGACGTGACCTCCGGGTCCGCGAGGAGCTTGAGCCACCCACCGACGAGCACGGATCCGAGCGGCTCGGCAGTCGGCCGAGCCCCGGGGCGGTACAGATACAGTGGTAGCAGAGAAGACGGCACAGTGGGAGGAGTAAAGAAGTGATATTGGTCAGCCAGGCCAAGAGAAAGTCCGTTGAGTGGATAGTTAAGTTCTGTTTGGGAGAAGACCAGGAGCAGCATATGCCCTACTTTATGGACATTTAGTAAGCTGTAAAAGACAAAGCTGACATTCATGGATCTATGAAGATATTTTATTATCTATAAATAAAGGACCAAGATTTTATTCGAGTGGATTTTCCTGGGTTTTTTTTTCCTGCACTTATTCTACCATTACTGTTGGGCAGCTGTACAATGGACAGTGGACATGGACAATCATTCCCATTTGGTGAGTGCACTTATATCTGCTATTTCAGTGTTTAAGCTGTAAAAGGACAAAGGTTAGAGACAGAAGATGAGTGGCCGATGGGGAAAGGGGATCAGTCACTAATGACGAGAGAGAAGTTGCCACAGGCTACAAAGTGCGGAACCCACGTAACGAAGGAGCAGCCTGGAGGGTGATACACAACGACACTCAGAAGAAGAAGGGTTTGAAGAATCTAATAGTATGGATTTCAAAGGAAGGAAACCTAAGTGAGGGAGCCCGGGGGATAACCTGGACCCTACGCCCATGGGAAATGTGGCCAGTTCTTGCCACTTGTCCTAACTGCTTACCAAGAAGTTCATGAGATTGGGGCTCAGGGTATATGTCTGTGAAATGATTAAGTCTAAAGCCTGCTTTACACGTTGCAATTTCGCATACGATATCGTATGCGATTTGCAACGCCCCCATCGTATGTGCGGCACGTTCAATTTGTTGAACGTGCCGCACAAACGATTAACCCCTGTCACACGCACTTACCTTCCATATGACCTCGATGTGGGTGGTGAACGTCCACTTCCTGGAGTGGGAGGGACGTTTGGCGTGACAGCGACGTCACATGGCAGCCGGCCAATAGAAGCGGAGGGGCGGAGCTGAGCGGGACGTAACATCCCGCCCCCCTCCTTCTTTCCGCATTGCCGGCTGGAACCGCGGGAGGCAGGTAAGATCTGTTGAATGTTTCCGGGGTGTCACACACTGCGATGTGTGCTGCCTCGGGAACATTGAACAAGCCGACGTGCAATTCGTCAGGATTCAACGACGTGTATGCGATGAACGTTTTAACATTCAATTGCAATCATACGAACCTGTTACACACTACAATGTACCTTACGATGCCGGATGTGCGTCACTTACGACGTGACCCTGCCGACATCTCGTAAGATACATTGCAGCATGTAAAGCAGGCTTTAGTTGGACAGAACTTGGCTTTTAAGCAGAAGAGTCTCTACTAAAGTGCACCATGTTATCACAATGACAGATAAAGCATCTGGTCCATCATGTCAAATACACTGCAGCTGTTTCTGCCTTGGCTTCTTGTTATCAGCCTAAGGGTGGCTTTACATGCTGCGATATCCGGCCCGATATCGCTAGCATGACACCCGCCCCAATCGTTTGTGCGCGATGGGCATATCGCTGCCTGACGCGCACAAAATCGAGCACCCCCGCCACACATACTTACCTG
The DNA here is from genome assembly GCF_048569485.1 of Anomaloglossus baeobatrachus. Taxonomy (NCBI): domain Eukaryota; kingdom Metazoa; phylum Chordata; class Amphibia; order Anura; family Aromobatidae; genus Anomaloglossus; species Anomaloglossus baeobatrachus. The sequence goes on along the minus strand of NC_134358.1, from coordinate 21,207,980 downwards.
TCCTTCGAGGTCGCTGTGACCGGTGTACCGCCTCCTTTCTAAGGGGGCGGTCCGTTTGGCGTCACAGTGACGTCACTAAGCGGCCACCCAATGTAAGCGGAGGGGCGGAGATGAGCGGGACGTAACATCCCGCCCATCTCCTTCCTTCCACATTGTGGCCAGAGGCAGGTAAGGAGATGATCCTCGTTCCTGCGGCGTCACACGTAGCGATGTGTGCTGCCGCAGGGACGAGGATCAACTTCGCCCCTGCGACAGCAGCGATAATTGGGAGTGGACCCCCATGTCAACGAGGAGCGATTTTGGACGTTTTTGCAACGATCCAAAATCGCTCCTAGGAGTCACACGCTACGACATCGCTACAGCGGCCGGATGTGTCGCGGGCGGGGAGGAGGGTGTCAGCACACTACGCTCGCCCCCTTCTGCTCGGGTCCGGCGGCCGCTGCTCAGTGGTGGCTCGAGCCGTAGGCCGGATCCCGGGGGTTTCTCGAGCGACACTCCTCGCCCGTGAGTGAAAGGGGTTTGTTGGGTGCGGGGATTGTTATAGTTCGTGACGCCACCCACGGTTGTGGTGATTTCACCACCGCTGCTCAATGCGGGGGTCCCGGGGATGGTGATGCGGAGCAGCCAGGTGTTGTGTTGCCCCTCCGTGGGCAGGGGTTGGTGATCCCAGGGCCCGGTGATGGTTTGTGAGGTGCGGGGCCTGGTGGGCGCAGGGACGCGGGGGCAGCGCTGTGCCTTGCGGCACTGTGGTACTCACTCAGCCTGAGACACGGACACAGTTTGTACGGTAAACCAAACGGCTGGTAGGACGGTCCCACAGACGGCTGCACCTGCACTCCCGGTAGGTGACGGTGATGTCCCTCTTCCTTGCACCTATGGTTGACTTGTGGTAGCGGTGGATTCCCTCCGGTTACCCGCTCCCCGACTACAATCTGGGCCGGAGGAGCTCTACACTTTGCCCGCAGGCGCTGGCCCTGAGAAACTGGTGCCTTGGCGGTGTCTCTCTGCTTCAGGTTTGGCTGTTGCCTTCGATCGGGACTTGATTGTTGGGGGATCTACGTCCCCTTCACTGACGGATTCGGCAAATTTGGCGACTCCTAGCCTTGCCGGGGTCCCAGAGGCCCCTGCCCTGGTGCTGACTGTCTTTCGGAACACTGCTCCAGACCACCGGGCACACAGCCAACGGGGTCCTTCCAGGAACTTCCAAATGGTCCCACTCCAGACGGTCACCGCCGTCGCTGACCTTGCTGTTCTGGTCCTACACAAAGCTGGACCTTCAGGCTTTCCTTCCTTTTCCACTTTTCTACTTTCACTTAGTTGTTTACTCCTTTCTAGCCCTCAGCTAGACTTCACTCTTGCCCTGCCTGGGCTTAACTGCCTGGTTTTCCCCGCCTCCAGAGCTGTGATCTCCTTGGTGGGCGGAGCCAACCGCCTGGCCCACCCCCTGGTGTGAATCATCAGCCTCTGGAGGAAGGCAACAAGGATTTGTAGTTTAGCCGTGATGTGCCTACCTGGAGTGTGGGGTGTGGTGGTGTTGTGACCTGTGACCCCTGGCTTGCCCAGGGCGTCACAGATGTGCGTCACAAAATCCGTGACCCCAACGAGATCGCTGTAGCGAAATTGTAGCGTGTAAAGCCCGCTTAATACTGGAAAGGTGAAGGAGTGGTAGGTCTGTGGAGAACGCATTGGAGTCTGCTGGCCAGTCATGCGGTCGACAGGTGTCCACTCGATGAATGTTTGCAGAGCAGATAACCGTTTATCCCAGTGATATGCCTATTTGAGAAAAAAAAAATCCCATTTTTACGCTTGTAGTAAGGATCTAAAGCATTGCTGTCTATAGTCATCTCTTTGCTTGATGGTAACAATGCGCCTGTCATACACGAAGCGTTCCAGAATACAGCTTTTCATGCTGGCTAGCATGACCGGGGGCCCTGTTGGTTCATTTTCACAAGACTGCTGCAATGGTTGTTATCATGGCTAGTGTCGTCGTTGTTTCAACTCTATCAACCTTGTCCTCTGCCTGTGCCAACTACCTGTATCCTCTACATCCACCTGCTGCTGTTTATTTTCTTCCTCTTCCACTTCTTCCTTCACCTCCAAATCTTACTCCATGTAACATGGACCTTGAGGGTCCCCAACATACACATGGTGGCAATGAACATTGGCAATTTGCTGTTTTTCCTCCATCCACGGTGAGTGCTATCTCCAGGATAAATATGAGGAGATGAAGTTGTTGTTCCACACTTCTTCCTACTGACAAGTTTGGTCGCCTCTTTGAAGAGCTCTAGTAGACCACATACATCTCTCATCAGCTGTTAAAGACAGATATCAATGTAACCTCACTTTACACTGCTCATACAGATGCTCCAACATATGCAGTGTCGAATTCCAGCGAATTGCGATGTCACAAGTTAGGAGGAGCACTGGCAGACCATTCTGTTTTTGGATTGTCAGGAGTGCATGCTTTACCACATAAGAATGGTTAAAAAGAATTGTCACTTTTTTGGTCATAGCCACCACACTCCTCCAAGTGAAAACATTTTTGAAAGAAATGTTGAACTATACAAATTTAAAGTCTCATCACGAAGTATGTGCAGCTCATTTGCATATCATTTTGTCATGTTAAAACTCTCAGGTCCCTTATACCCCACTCCCCACCATCAGCTAGCACAGAGATGAAGGTCTCTATGACGATCTTATCTGATCTGCCTGAGAGTGTGGTATTTACGACCAGGGGTATCTGGAAGGAAAATGTACAGAGAAAGACATCTCTTTGTTCTTTTAAGTAGAAATGCTATTAACACAGTTTTTAGGTGCCACGTTAATGCTAGAAAAATGAAAAGCATATTGTTAGAATCACAGCGCACCATTTGGCTTTGCTAGGCAACCGCTGTTATCCCAACAAATGAGTATTGGCTAATAAAATCATGCTAGATGCGTGGTGTTTGGTATCTATTTGAATTAAAAAATTGAGATATAAAATATGATGCTAATATCTCTCACCTGTGTGGCCCAGGGGCAAAGATATGCGAAAGACTAGAATTGGCTAATTTTACTGAACCCCTCAGCACAGCCCACAAGGTATCGTAAAATGAGGTCACAGATGGGAGGGTGACCTGAGATCATAAAGGTCAGAAGCCCATTTTTGGCCTTTGTCAGTTCAAGAGGGCACAGTTAAACTGTGGTGCCGCTCATGTCTATCATCTTCTACTGGAGCCCCTCCCTCCCTAAGTTTGAACGTCACATCTATGGCACTAGTTTAGTAAGTTTCATGTTTATCCCTTTTATTTTTATGGAATTGTCTACACTGTATTTCTAGTGTTCCCCATTGCAACATCTTGTATATTGTATAAACACTGCCTATTTTTGGATTAAATATAAAAAATTTAGCTCCTGTTCCATATACGAATCCACCCGAGGAGCCTTTTGTTATCTGTAACGGGTGTCCGAACTACCTGTAGAATGTCCGGTGGTGGCAGCGGAATTATTGTTGCATAGAATTATTGGGGTGCTACCAGTAAGGGGTACCTAGGTATATCTATATATATAATTGCCTTATTCTGTCTGTCTGTCTGTCTGTCTGTCTTGCTCCAAAATTGTGCCCTTACGGTGACACAAAGCGGATGGGCCACTGGCCTCGCCATGGCCCCGCCCCCCGCACGGATTGGTCGCTCGCCCTGGCTCCCCCCCACACTGATTGGCCGGCTGCTCGCACAGGCTCCGCCCCCCACACGGATTGGCCTCTCGCCCCGGCACCCTGCACGTATTGGCAACTCGGCCACGCCCCGCCCCCCTCACGCAATGCACGCTCGCTCTGGCCCCGCCCCCCGCACGCATCCCCCGAACTGACACGGAGACACGACTCCCAGGTGAGTACTGTACCCCCGGGAGCCCACACCAGCATACGCCGCCAACCCAGCCGACACAAACCCTCGCATTGCTGGGGTTTGCCGCCGTATGCTGGTGTGGGCTCCCGTGCGAGTGGGGGACGTGATGCTCTGGTAACCATGGTAGCATAGTTACCAGCGCATCAAGGTCCTGCAGCGACGGAACATCCACACGCACACACATAACAACAGACACACACACACACACATCAGATCACACTCACTCTCACACACACCTCACACACACATCACATCGCATCCACACACTCACAGCATCCGGAGATATCGCTTGCTTCTCGGCCGCGATACTGTGCTGTGAGCTTCCAGGACCTGCCGGAGGATCACATGGCCAGAAGCATGTGGTATCTCCGGATGTTGTGAGTGTGAGCGCGTATGTGCAATATCGTCAGTGTGTGTGTGAGTGTATGCGATCGGGTGTGCGTGAGTGTATGCGATCGGGTGTGCGTGAGTGTATGCGATCGGGTGTGCGTGAGTGTATGCGATCGGGTGTGTGTGAGTGTATGCGATCGGGTGTGTGTGAGTGTATGCGATCGGGTGTGTGTGAGTGTATGCGATCGGGTGGGTGTGAGTGTATGCGATCGGGTGGGTGTGTGTGTGTGTGAGTGTATGCGATCGGATCTGTGAGTGTCGGCAGAGGAGCACGGCGTGCTGGAGGAGGCTGGGAGGAGAAAGGTTGATCCTGGGGAAGGCTGGGAGGGGGAGGCTGATGCTGGGGGAGGCTGATGTTGGGGGAGGCTGGGAGGGTGTAGGCTGATGCTGGGGGAGGCTGGGAGGAGAGAGGCTGATGCTGGGGGAGGCTGATGCTGGGGGTGGCTGGGATGAGAGAGGCTGATGCTGGGGGAGGCTGATGCTGGGGGAGGCTGATGCTGGGGGAAGCTGGAAGGAGAGAGGCTGATACTGGGGGAGGCTGATGTTGGGGGAGGCTTGGAGGGTGTAGGCTGATGCTGGGGAAGGCTGATGCCGGGGGAAGCTGGGAGGAGAGAGGCTGATGCTGGGGGAGGCTGATGCTGGGGGTGGCTGGGATGAGAGAGGCTGATGCTGGGGGAGGCTGATGCTGGGGGAGGCTGGGAGAGAGGCTGATGCTGGGGGAGTTTGATGCTGGGGGAGGCTGGGAGGAGAAAGGCTGATGCTGGGGGAGGCTGATGCTGGGGGAGGCTGGAAGGAGAGAGGCTGATGCTGGGGGAGGCTGATGCTGGGGGAGGCTGGGAGGGGGAGGCTGATGCTAGGGGAGGCTGGGAGGAGAGAGGCTGATTCTGGAGGAGGCTGGGAGGAGAGAGGCTGATGCTGGGGGAGGCTGGGAGGAGAGAGGCTGATGCTGGGGGAGGCTGGGAGGAGAGAGGCTGATGCTGGGGGAGGCTGGGAGGCGGAGGCTGATGCTGGGGGAGGCTGGGAGGCGGAGGCTGATGCTGGGGGAGGCTGATGCTGGGGGAGGCTGGAAGGAGAGAGGCTGATACTGGGGGAGGCTGATGCTGGGGGAGGCTGGGAGGGGGAGGCTGATGCTGGGGGAGGTTGGGAGGAGGGAGGCTGGGAGGAGAGAGGCTGATGCTGGGGGAGGCTGGAAGGAGAGAGGCTGATGCTGGGGGAGGCTGGAAGGAGAGAGGCTGATGCTGGGGGAGGCTGATGCTGAGGGAGGCTGGGAGGTGGAGGCTGACGCTGGGGAAGGCTGGGAAGAGGGAGGCTGGGAGAAGAGAGGCTGATGCTGGGGGCGGCTGATGCTGGGGGAGGCTGGAAGGAGAGAGGCTGATGCTGGGGGAGGCTGATGCTGGGGGAGGCTGGGAGGGGGAGGCTGGGAGGAGAGAGGCTGATGCTGGGGGAGGCTGGGAGGAGGGAGGCTGGGAGGGGGGAGGCTGAGAGAAGAGAGGCTGATGCTGGGGGAGGCTGAGGCTGGGAGGAGAGAGGCTGATGCTGGGGACAGAGAGGCTGATGCTGGGAGGAGAGAGGCTGATGCTGGGAGGAGAGAGGCTGATGCTGGGAGGAGAGAGGCTGATGCTGGTGCAGCATGGGGGATGTAGCACGATGGGGGGTGCGCAGCATGGGGGATGGAGCACGATGGGGAGTGCGCAGCATGGGGGATGGAGCACGTTTGGGAGTTCGCAGCATGGCAGATGGAGCACGTTTGGGACTGCGCAGCATGGCGGATGGACCACGTTTGGGAGTGAGCAGGATGGCGGATGGAGCATGTTTGGGAGTGCGCAGCATGGCGGATGGAGCACGTTTGGGAGTGCGCAGCATGGCGGATGGAGCACGTTTGGGAGTGCGCAGCATGGCGGATGGAGCACGTTTGGGAGTGCGCAGCATGGCGGATGGAGCACGTTTGGGAGTGCGCAGCATGGCGGATGGAGCATGATGGGGGGTGCGCAGCATGGGGGATGGAGCACGATGGGAGGTGCACACCTCCCCCCAACACACACACACACACACAACACACCACACACACACTGGGAACCACAAACACCGCCCTACACAGACACCCACACACACAGAGAATGCCGCACACACACAACACCCAACACACAAACACCGCGGCATACATAAATATACGCACATACCACGCAACACACACACATTGCACAAAACATACCTCCCCCCAAAACACACCACACCCACACAAACCGCGCAACACACACACACACAACGCTACAGACACACAGCGCTCCACAAACAACGCAACACACGCAACACACATACAACACCGCTCTCACCCCCCGCCACACCCAGACAACACCCAGAACATGTACAGCCCCTACACAAACACTTGGTAACTACACACAACAACATCTATATATATATATATATATATATACATATATAACAAAAATCATACATTAACTACACAATACGTAAATTCTAGAATACCCGATGCGTAGAATCGGGCCACCTTCTAGTATATATATATTCCATTAGCAGGAATCGGTGATATACATTACCTACACTGGCAGACCTTTAATATTTGTCATTAGTAGCTCAGCAGCCTCATTTACTTATTGTCCGGCAGTACCAAAAGTGACCTGCTGACAAGGGGGGCGCTAGAAAGCAGTCTGATCGTGACAACATTGGTGAACAGCCGGTGGATCTTGTGAGATCCCCACCCGGCTGTTTGTGACAAACTTCATTAAATTTCTCATAACAGGTTCCCTTGTTGTTCTACTTTATTCATAGATTACAAATGTTATTATGCTCATTACACTAACACTACCATAAATCCACAAAAAAAGGAAATGCACTCATCCTCATCGAAAAATATTCTGACACACAAATACACACCTACAAAAGTAATTACACGCACAAGTATGCACACACATATACAGACACATATATATACAGTACAGACCAAAAGTTTGGACACACCTTGTCATCTCTAGAACAACTGTTAAGAGGAGACTTTGTGCAGCAGCCTTCATGGTAAAATAGCTGCTAGGAAACCACTGCTAAGGACAGGCAACAAGCAGAAGAGACTTGTTTGGGCTAAAGAACACAAGGAATGGACATTAGACCAGTGGAAATCTGTGCTTTGGTCTGATGAGTCCAAATTTGAGATCTTTGGATCCAACCACCGTGTCTTTGTGCGACGCAGAAAAGGTGAACGGATGGACTTTACATTGCTGGTTCCCACCGTAAAGCATGGAGGAGGAGGTGTGATGGTGTGCAGGGGCTTTGGTGGTGACACTGTTGGGGATTTATTCCAAATTGAAGGCATAAAGAACCAGCATGGCTACCACAGAATCTTGCAGCGGCGTGCTATTCCATCCGGTTTGCGTTTAGTTGGACTATCATTTATTTTTCAACAGGACAATGACCCCAAACACACCTCCAGGCTGTGTAAGGGCTATTTGACTAAGAAGGAGAGTGATGGGGCGCTACGCCAGATGACCTGGCCTCCACAGTCACCAGACCTGAACCCAATCGAGATGGTTTGGGGTGAGCTGGACCGCAGAGTGAAGGCAAAAGGGCCAACAAGTGCTAAGCATCTCTGGGAACTCCTTCAAGATTGTTGGAAGACCATTTCCGGTGACTACCTCTAGCAGTCTAAGTTCATCAAGAGAATGCCAAGAGTGTGCAAAGTAGTAATCAAAGCAAAAGGTGGCTACTTTGAAGAACCTAGAATATAAGACATATTTTCAGTTGCTTCACACTTTTTTGTTAAGTATTTCATTCCACGTGTGTTAATTCATAGTTTTGATGCCTTGAATGTGAATCTACAATTTTTAGAGTCATGAAAAAAAAAAGAAAACTCTTTGAATGAGAAGGTGTGTCCACACTTTTGGTCTGTACTGTATATACACATATATACACGCATATAAAAATACACATACCGTATATTGACACACACACACATACAAAGTCACACATACATATATACTGACACAGACCCATGGAGGGGAGATATGTATCAAAGAGGTGGTTATCCTCTTTGATGTTAGCCTGGAAGCAAGCTCCAGTACGTATAGTACTGAGAGGGCTAATAGGTCTTATAATGGCCAAGTGTAGAGCAGTCAGAGAGATAGGTGGGACTGGCTGCTCACATATGATATAAGAAAGCCCTGTTGGATACATGAGGTGTCTGTGTGTGGAGGTGTGCAGACCTCCAGTGTTGTTTTTCCTTGATAAGGAATGAGAGCTGGACATTAATCTGAAAGGGCGAACCTGCATGGTTGCGCAGACTATCTGCTTTATATTATCATTTTGTGTCGGGAAAGGTTGTTTTGTTTTTGTTTTCCTGAAGTGTAAATAAACTAGCACAGACATTTCACTGAAACTGCCCCCTACCGCAAACCACCACCGAGTGAGCCGTATCCCTACACACACGCGCTATGTTAGATCTGTCACTTTTCAAGATTTATTTATTCCAGGACGGCAAAAGTTTAGGTGGGAATGTGGCAGGTTGTGCAGCTGATACTCAGCCTAATTTCTACCGCTGGTTATATTATGCAGTGGGTACAGTTATCACATCTTCCATGAGGTGCCCCTGTCTGTTAGCTTTGCTCACCGATGAGTTTTGACCCTTCACCTGAGCCAACACTAGAGGGAGCTCTGCAAACTGAGAGAGAAAAGGAGGATGCTCTGTGCATTGTAAGTAACACATCCTCCTCTGTGCAGGGCGGCCGGATTCCTTTCCCCACAGCGCAGGTATTGAATAAATCACTGCACAAGGTTTCCATAATTCGCCATGAGACTTCTGCCCCCGTCCAATGGTATTTTGGCAATCTCCTCATGTGCAGACTGCTCCTTGATGTCTCAGGTATGAGGCACCTTCTCCAGACTGCACATTTCATCTCCTTCCCCAGTTGTCCAATAGGATTTAGATCAGGGCTCAAAGAAGCAGCTTCAGAATAGTCCGATGCTTTGCTCTCAGCCTTTCTTCAATGTTTTTAGCTGAGTTTTGGGTCATTATCCTGTTTGCAGGATTAATTATCTTTCTAACCTCCTGAGACAATTATCGTGAGCTTTCTTTGCTCCATGTTCAATGTGGTACACACTATGATACCAAACAGCACAGTGACTACTTTTCACACTTTAAATAGGCAACTGACTACAAGTTTATAGACACATGTGATCCTAATTACTAGACATACCTTAGTTTAACATGTCCCTAAGGTCACATTATCCTCAATCTTTTCTTGAGGAACCATAATTTGTGTCACGGCCACAGTATTTTCTTTTTTTTTAATATTTTTTCCATTGAACCAAAATTCATTTGGGTCATTATCATGTGGTAGGATTCATTTTCTTTCTAACCTCCTGAGACAATTCTCTCCTGAGCTTTCTTTGCTCTATGTTCAGTGTGCTACACACCATGATACCAAACAGCACCGTGACTACTTTTCACACTTTACATAGGCAACTGCCTACAAGTTTGTAGATACCAGTGATGCTAATTACTAGACAGACCTTAGTTTAACATGTCCCTAAAGCAATTCTCTCCTGAGCTTTTTTTGCTCTATGTTCAGTGTGGCACACACCAAGATACCAAACAGCACAGTGACAACTTTTCAAACTTTAAATAGGCAACTGACTACAAGTTTGTAGATACCTGTGATGCTAATTACTAGACATACCTTAGTTTAATATGTCCCTAAGGTCACATTATCCTCAATATTTTCTTGGGGAACTATAATTTGTGTCTAGGCCACATTATTACTACTTTTTTTTTAATATTTTTTCATTGAACCAAAATTTATTTGGGTCATTATCATGTGGTAAGAATAATTTTATTTCTAACCTCCTGAGACAATTTTCTCCTGAGTTTTCTTTGTTCTATGTTCAGTGTGGTGCACACCATGATACCAAACAGCACAGTGACTACTTTTCAAACTTTAAATAGGCAAGTGACTACAAGTTTGTAGATACCTGTGATGCTAATTACTAGACATACTTTAGTTTAACATGTCCCTAGAGTCACATTATCCTCAATCTTTTCTTGGGGAACCATAATTTGTGTCTAGGCCACATTATTATTTTTTTTTTAACATTTTTTCCATTGATCCAAAATTCATTTGGGTCATTATCATGTGGTAAGAATAATTTTCTTTCTAACCTCCTGAGACAATTTTCTCCTGAGCTTTTGTTAAATAACCGGTTTAAGGCGACAACTGCAAAGCCAGTATATAATGATTGGAGCGAGAATTGGTGCAAAAACATATTATGGATTTATTCAGATTAAGAGTTTGAGGTTACAGTCATTAGAGAAAAATAACTGACTTGGCTTGAGTTAATAGATGGATAGACAGATAAGCAGAGAGAAAAAATAATAGTTCATTTATCTTACATCGCTATGGTGTGTGTAAGCCGTCTCTCTGGATGGTCTGGTCAGGTTGGTGAGTCCGTCTTTCTCCTCCCTCCTTCTGCTCAACAAGATATCGTCCACATATTGCAATAAACATTCCGGACGAGAAAATTTCGACAAAACGTTCGCTAGCGCCTGATGAAAAATGCTTGGCGACATACTTGCCCCCTGAGGAAGACGACAGCATACATATTGCTGATCCAGGTGGTTGAATGCAAATCTATATTGGCAACTTTGCTCAATCGGTATACTGAAAAAACCATTACTGATATCCAATACTGAGAAATACCTTGCCTTAGCATCCAATCTCGACATCATGTCGTGTGTATCAGCTACAATCGGTGCAACATTGGGAGTATACTTATTGAACATCCTCAAGTCCAACAACATCCGATAGCTACCATCGCTTTTCAGAACACACCACAATGGATTGTTACAGACAGAATTTGTCTTACGTATCACACCTTGAGCCAACAATTCCTGTATAATCTTAGACATCGGAGCAACTGACTCCGGAGGCAACTTATACTGACGCTGTGGAGGTGGGTCTCGGCCTTCAATTTTGACAACAACATCCTTCATTGTTCCAACCTCATTCCTGTACTGAGCCCATAAAGAAGGAAACCGCTGTACTAACTCAGTCAATACTTCATCACCACCAGTTTCAGGCCACAAATGATCTGCTGACACTACATCGGTCAAGCAAATGGTCCCGACATGACTATACTCATTTGGATCAATAACTACCGCCTTACAACCGTTAGAGTCTTTCCAAACTGTTTTGTTACCCAAATCAATAATCCAGCCATGCTTTTCCATAAAATCAGTGCCAATTATATTCTCAGTATCCTGACAACACCAAATATCCATTTTCGTTTTCAAAAAACCAGGTATTTCCAAAGAAACATCCTGCGCTAATGTCACCTTTGTTCCATTTTTACCACTGAAACCAACAATTGTACATACAGGGGAATCTGGCTTTAAATGTAAATCAACATTTGTGACACTCAATTGCGCACCTGTATCAAGGAGAAATGTTACTTCCTGACCTTCAAGATTTACCTTTAAAAATGGTCGACCACAGCTATCCATTGAAACTCGAGTAACAAATTCCAGTGGATGCAGCCTGGGGACCGGCTTTGCGAGTCAGGAGGATGGAGAAGGGAGAAGAGCAGCAGGTGTCTTGCCCCTTCCATCCAATCCCTGTATGGTCATTTCCCTTATCTGTCTGGTCAGAGGTGCATATGGTGATTGGTTATTTCTGTTGTCAGTATGAGTGGGCGCATATGGCGATTGGTTATTTCTGTTGTCAGTATGAGTGGGCGCATATGAAGGTGGAGGTGCTGAAGATGGGGGAGGTGCACTGGATGTGTTTGGCATCAGTCCATTTTCCTTACCCAGCCTTTCCTCAACTCCCGCCCTCAGGAATTTCTTGCATTCCCACTTCAGGTGTCCGGGTTGGCCGCAGAAAAAGCAATGAATTGTGCTTTTCCTGTTACCCCCCCCTGAATTCTTGTTTTTAGAATTCAACACCGGTCTTTTGTTGTTTTTGATCTGTTTTTCCTGGGATACTAATGTGTCAGTGTTCCCTTCTATCATGGCTATTTTTGATTTTACCTGATTTTGCTTCATTCGTCTACGTATTCTATCAATAAATGACGTGGCCTCTTGTAGACTTTCCATTCTAGAAGCTATTTCGAATGAAGCAGGGTCCAAATATTTAAACTTTTTAACAAAGGCCTTGATCATGGAAGGCAGTTCTTGATCAGATCCGATTTCCAGTATCAAACGATATCCTTGTTCGAATTTGACTAAGAAGACAAATGGATCCTCCTGTATGTGTGTCTTAAGGTTTTCTAACAATTCGACTGTTGGGGTAGACTCTCCTGTGGTAAAGAGAATTAACTGTCTCAGCCTATCTTCCTTTGTGTCATGGATCAGGTCATTGTGTTCGTCAGTCCTAGGTGTTGCTTGTAACCTTTTTGCCATGTGGGAGGGAAGCCATACCCTATAAATCTTGTTTCTCTGTTCATTTGTTAAATTATATTTATCGGAATGTGACTCAAAAATGTCCGCATTATGGAAGGCGTCCATTTTATCATCATATTTGGGTATGTCTTTAATGATTTTCATTAATTGGTCATGGATTTTAATGTTAAGACGGGCGGCCTTATCATGTAACTTCTTTTTCCGAAGTTCCTCCTCATTTAGAGTCTCGTCCCCGGCCGTATTCAGCCCGTCCGGTACGTCTGAACCTGAACCTGATGCAGGTGACTGGGAAGCATCTGTCTTGTTCTGTCTCGTATTAACAGATACATATTTAATATCTTTCCGTAGTTTTGATATTAAATCTGCTCTTGTTTCCAACTGATCCTCCAGATGTTCGATATGTTCTGCTAATATCGAACAATTTGGACAATCTGTTGTTTCTGCATCTGTGACGCGTGTGTCTGTTGTATTGGGCGTGTCTGTTGTAATGGGTGTGTCAGTCACCATGCAGATAGTGTGTGCATATGGCTGTGCCCCACCCACCATGGAGTTGTAAGTGTATACCATACCCAATACATTCTGTATCTTTTTCTGTAACCGATTCACAGTAAAAAACTTCTTATCTAACTTAGTATTCTCAAGTTCACATTGCCGGTACAGATTTGACCATAACTGTGCGTCACTATGTGTATGGTCAAAAGAATACTCTACATGACAGTTACTAGAATAACCATGAATAAAATCCATTTCTCACCAATATGTGATGCTTGTCCTCGAATGGCTCCAACCGTCTTTGGATGGATGGTCCTCGAATGGCTCCAACCGTCTTTGGATGGATGGTCCTCGAATGGCTCCAACCGTCTTATGGATGGATGGTCCTGGAATGGCTTTGACACATACGACCTCCGTGCAGCTTTGTCACGTTAAACCTCTCTTAGGTTCTGATGTGGACACAGTGTATCGTCTTTGCCTGCAGCACTTGGACAGAAAGTTTTACTGCACTGACCCCCCCTTCTCGGACAAAGGGCAGGGAATGACGTGAGAAAAAAAAAAAAAAAAAAAGAGTCCTAATCGCTGTGAATAGGCAGCGTGAAAAAAATCACCTCGCACAGAAAACAGCTGTGCCTATCAATCATTCAGGCTGATGCTCGCCAATGTTAAATAACCGGTGTAAGGCGACAACTGCAAAGCCAGTATATAATGATTGGAGTGAGAAGTGGTGCAAAAACATATTATGGATTTATTCAGATTAAGAGTTTGAGGTTACAGTCATTAGAGAAAAATAACTGTCTTGGCTTGAGTTAATAGATGGATAGACAGATAAGCAGAGAGAAAAAATAATAGTTTATTTGTCTTACATCGCTATGGTGTGTGTAAGCCGTCTCTCTGGATGGTCTGGTCGGGTTGGTGAGTCCGTCCTTCTCCTCCCTCCTTCTGCTCACCCTTTGAAGTCTCGTCTGCTTTTATAACCCAAACCCCTCCTCCTGATTGTCCTTATCTCTTTACATGGTATTACAAAAAGTAACTATCCTTATTTTAGTTCAGCATTATGTCATGTCACGTGGTACGTTTTACCCGCGAAATAAGTGTACTTGCGCAGTAGAGACTTGTAACAAAACCTACTTCAACTTATTTATAATTCCTTTGAGGCTCGCTGAGCTTTGACCTTAGAGTAACAGAAAGAAGTTTCTCATAGCTATTTCAGTTCTTAGCCCAACATTCCAAACAGAATATAGCTCTTCTTTGACAACTTTGATGAACAACTAGCAGATGACTTTGGTTCTACCATTTCAAACTCTTGGTCAGTATTTCCAGCTCACAAACTCACTCTTAAAGGGGATGGCGAAATACACATATTTTATGAATACATGTATATTCAAGTTTATGAATCAAATCTCCATAAACTCACTATTTTACAGCTTTCTTTGTTCGAAGTTCAGTGTGGTGCACACCATGATACCAAACAGCACAGTGACTACTTTTCACACTTTAAATAGGCAACTGACCACAAGTTTGTAGATACCTGTGATGCTAATTACTAGACAGACCTTAGTTTAACATGTCCCTAAAACAATTCTCTCCTGAGCTTTCTTTTCTCTATGTTCAGTGTGGCACACACCATGATACCAAACAGCACAGTAACAACTTTTCAAACTTTAAATAGGCAAGTGACTACAAGTTTGTAGATACCTGTGATGCTAATTACTAGACATACCTTAGTTTAACATGTCCCTAGAGTCACATTATCCTCAATCTTTTCTTGGGGAACCATAATTTGTATCTAAGCCACATTATTATTTTTTTTTAACATTTTTTCCATTGAACCAAAATTTATTTGGGTCATTATCATGTGGTAAGAATAATTTTATTTCTAACCTCCTGAGACAATTTTCTCCTGAGCTTTCTTTGCTCTATGTCCAGTGTGCTACACAGCATGATACCAAACAGCACAGTGACTACTTTTCACACTTTAAATAGGCAACTGACCACAAGTTTGTAGATACCTGTGATGCTAATTACTAGACAGACCTTAGTTTAACATGTCCCTAAAACAATTCTCTCCTGAGCTTTCTTTTCTCTATGTTCAGTGTGGCACACACCACGATACCAAACAGCACAGTAACAACTTTTCAAACTTTAAATAGGCAAGTGACTACAAGTTTGTAGATACCTGTGATGCTAATTACTAGACATACCTTAGTTTAACATGTCCCTAGAGTCACATTATCCTCAATCTTTTCTTGGGGAACCATAATTTGTATCTAGGCCACATTATTATTTTTTTTTAACATTTTTTCCATTGAACCAAAATTTATTTGGGTCATTATCATGTGGTAAGAATAATTTTATTTCTAACCTCCTGAGACAATTCTCGTGAGCTTTCTTTGCTCCATGTTCAGTGTGGTGCACACCATGATACCAAACAGCACACTGACTATTTTTCACACTTTACAGAGGCAACTGCCTACAGGTTTGTAGATACCTGTGATGCTAATTACTAGACAGACCTTAGTTTAACATGTCCCTAAAACAATTTTCTCCTGAGCTTTCTTTGCTCTATGTTCAGTGTGGTACCCACCATGATACCAAACAGCACAGTGACTACTTTTCACACTTTGTACTTTTCACACAGAAGCAAAATGTGAATCTAATTAGTTGATATTCAGTAAATTTAAATTGAAAATTACTTTTATGAGTTTTAATTTATTTCATTAACCATTGTAGGCTTCTCTTACTTTACTAGAAGGTACTAACAATCCTGTCTGTGTGTGTACGCTATTTCCAGCTTCCATTGTCTTACAAGATAGAACTTCCTCCGATTCTGATGCCAAATATCCTCCATACAGCTCCACAGCCCCATTTTAATTGGGACTTGGTGGTGGTTCTAGGTCAAAGATTCCCCCCACCTGACCTTGTGACTGTGACATTTGAGCTGAATTTCCCCAGAATATTCAAAGTGTAAAGTTTCAGTGTTATAGAGTTTGTGAAGTCATGGTAAGGACAAGGAAGTTAGAAGAATATGTCCGGCGGCCATCAGCGGCCTCGTCAGGAGGAATCGGCTCCTAATTCACACGTTTCCCTAAGTGTGATCTCAGATAATGAATATTTCAGTCTATTGAAATGTTCTCCTCGCGATGCTATCTTGACTCGTATTCAACAGATGGAGGCAGACAGTGCTCCGTCCTCAGTTTTAGCCTTTTTAATTCCATATTTCTCATTATTCTATTTTATAAACTCTACTTTTATATCCGTGATATTAGCCGTGCACAAATCCAATGTAACGGGAGTAAGTACAATCCTTCCCAGAGATTCATTCTCTCTATTTATGACTAGTGATGGGCGACCCCGGACTGTAAAAGTCCGGATCCTCTCGGGATTCCTAGTATCTGTGCAATGACCCCTGGCCCGGAGTTCTCAGGGTACTCCGGGTAACTATCCCGGTCCGGACCTCCAGATAATTAAAAAAAATAAAGGAAAAAGAAAAAAAATGGGAATAAAGCAGGAGTGTTATACTTACCGAGTCAGTCTCCGCCTGAAGCCACAGCGTGCGGTCATGTTTTCTAATGTGCCCAAGCTCTGTGACTTCAGTACGTAGCAGAGCCGGGGTAGTCGTGGGACCTCGTGTGGATTATATCGCATCCACCATCAGGGGTAATCCGGAGGTTAGGGATAGTCTTTGGTACCCTAGCGTGAGGGACAGTACAGGAACCCTTGCTATCCTGCAATCACATCGTAACAGGAAGGCTGTCTTTTTTCTGTGATGTTTTTTCACCCCCCCAGCTGCTGTTACTGCCCTGAAATGGTACGTCATCAGTGACATCCGATTTTGTTGGCTGGGCTAGTCTCTGCTTTACTTAGCATGCATCGGTTGTCATTTCCTACACACACTCAGTATGCACTTCGTCTCACTGCTTTCTTTCCCTTTCAATGTGCACTGCCCGTGGGCTCCATCGCCAGCTCTAAAGAGAAGTGACGAGCAGTTGAGGGAGTGCACTGTCAATGTGCATTAAAAGGCAGAGAACGTGGTGAACAGTGGGAGCATACTGAGCATGTGTGGGGATTGACAACTGGCACAGTCTAGCCTTGTGATTCTTCCTGCTAATGAGAGGTTTGGTCATTGCAAAGTAGGCTTTCAGTCCAAATGCTCTTACACGTCGTGACACTCTATAACGAGACAGATCCTTACCTTGTTCAGCACTGCCGAGCAATTCTAGCTGCAGTGGTGAAATGATTACCCATGGAGATTCTCCACATTATCCTGTCCTCTCTATGGAGATTCTCCGCATTATTCTGTCCTCTCTTTCATTTGTCTTTCGAGAGCAACCAGCCTTCTTGGGGTCTGGAAAGAGTCTGTGTTGTTGTAAAGATGAAATATTTTTGAAATCACAGACTTGGAACAACCAACTTCTCTTGCTATGGCTGATAGGGTCACCCCTTTGGCCTTCATCTGGACAACCTGCTGCTGGAGGGTTTCAGTCACTTTGGAACGGCAAAGTCAGTGCAAACTGGAAAGTTTGGCTGCCAGTTACATAGGATTTGCCAGATAATTAAGGAAATTAGCACCAGGTGCAGAGTAACACCAATCATTTGCAGGGATCTGACAGTGTTCTCTAATTTTGATCCATGTCTTTTTCATTTATCTGATTTACATTTTTATTATTTGCTTTACAATAAATTCAATTTATGAAATAAGCGGAAAATCCTGCGAGTTTCCTCATTTTAAGATATAATCAGATAGGACCACACAATGACCACAACATTTAGGAAATTGTGTTTTGTTCTCTAATTTTGATGTCCAGTATAGATAGCGGGGTTAAAACCAGATCCACATGGCACGTGGTCATTGGCCACGCGTTTCACATGGTATGAGAATGCCCCATCTCTATTGCCTATATTTATTGGATTATTTTTCAGCTCTTTGTCCCTCGGCTCGCTCTCGTTTTCTGTGTTTGCTTGTATAGGCGTCTCGCTAATTAAACATCAGAGAGTTTGGCAACAATTTAAAGGATCCAGTTCTCCTTGGCAGTAAAAAGCAAATCTCTCCGATATATAAAAGGTGAAACTGTTCTTGAGAGCAACATTGTATCCAAAATCAGAACAGGCTGAACATAACACGGCTCGGCTGCTGCCAACCGGGGGCGTCCGATATGGGATACATCATTGTGCTCCATGCTTACCTCGAATGTATCCAGAGAGCTTGGCTGCTCGCGATGGCACATCAATAGGATTGCATCATGGTAAACTTTAGCCACCACCTGTTATTGCATTTTCTAGAGATTTTCGATATATAGATATCATTTATTTGTGTGTAGAGACAGACGTCTGGTGGGCAGAGGAGTGTTTCCCCAGCTAATACAATGTGTGCGTTCTGGAGAGGGCTGCCATCAACAGTGCGTCATAGGCTTGCTATATTGTCGATGGTGGAGTCATGGAAATCTGGGAGATAGAAATATACAAGCTGAAAGGTCATGGATACATCACAGTCATGAGCAGGTAGCTGAAATATGAGGCGGCTCAGTGAGTAAGTGCGCAGAGTTTAAAGTGACTGATGAAGAACTTAAAAACTTGGTCAGATCTCAATAGTAAAACTTTTTTGTACTAGATATAGATGTCTTGCTAAAGAGCCAACCTATGTACCAGGGAGAAATAGCAGACCCCACTGCTCCAGCCGTGCCTTGTATGGATGGCTACTTATTTCCATAGCTGGCATGTAATGCACTCACTGCAGGGGAGATACGGTAGTAGTCATATTGTATCAAAAATAAAATGGAAATTAAGAGTTAAAATATGTAAAAAAATGTAAAAAATAAAAACCCACATTCTTAAATAAAATAATAATTAATTGCATAAAAAAATGAAATAAAATCTAAATCTATTTTTTAAGAGACCAGAAAGCTGTTGTATAAATAAAACAATTTCTCATCAATAATCAGGAGGCTCAGGATGAGCAGATCTCTTCAGCCGCCATGTTTGTGAGCGGGCGCAGAGATCTGCTCATCCGGAGCCTCCTGGATTGATCTACTCATCCTGAGCCTCCTGGATTGATCTGCTCATCCTGAGCCTCCTGGATTGATCTACTCATCCTGAGCCTCCTGGATTGATCTGCTCGTCCTGAGCCTCCTGGATTGATCTACTCATCCTGAGCCTCCTGGATTGATCTGCTCATCCTGAGCCTCCTGGATTGATCTACTCATTCTGAGCCTCCTGGATTGAACTACTCATCCTGAGCCTCCTGGATTGATCTGCTCATCCTGAGCCTCCTGGATTGAACTACTCATCCTGAGCCTCCTGGATTGATCTACTCATCCTGAGCCTCCTGGATTGAACTACTCATCCTGAACCTCCTGGATTGATCTACTCATCCTGAGCCTCCTGGATTGATCTGCTCATCCTGAGCCTCCTGGATTGATCTACTCATCCTGAGCCTCCTGGATTGATCTACTCATCCTGAGCCTCCTGGATTGATCTACTCATCCTGAATCTCCTGGATTGATCTACTCATTCTGAGCCTCCTGGATTGATCTACTCAATCTGAGCCTCCTGGATTGAACTACTCATCCTGAGCCTCCTGGATTGATCTACTCATTCTGAGCCTCCTGGATTGATCTACTCAATCTGAGCCTCCTGGATTGATCTACTCATCCTGAGCCTCCTGGATTGATCTTCTCATCCTGAGCCTCCTGGATTGATCTACTCATCCTGAACCTCCTGGATTGAACTACTCATTCTGAGCCTCCTGGATTGATCTACTCAATCTGAGCCTCCTGGATTGAACTACTCATCCTGAGCCTCCTGGATTGATCTACTCATTCTGAGCCTCCTGGATTGATCTACTCATCCTGAGCCTCCTGGATTGATCTACTCATCCTGAGCCTCCTGGATTGATCTACTCATTCTGAGCCTCCTGGATTGATCTACTCAATCTGAGCCTCCTGGATTGAACTACTCATCCTGAGCCTCCTGGATTGAACTACTCATCCTGAGCCTCCTGGATTGATCTACTCATTCTGAGCCTCCTGGATTGAACTACTCATCCTGAGCCTCCTGGATTGATCTACTCAATCTGAGCCTCCTGGATTGAACTACTCATCCTGAGCCTCCTGGATTGATCTACTCATCCTGAGCCTCCTGGATTGAACTACTCATCCTGAGCCTCCTGGATTGATCTACTCATCCTGAGCCTCCTGGATTGATCTACTCAATCTGAGCCTCCTGGATTGATCTAGTCATCCTGAGCCTCCTGGTTCAGAAGCCTCAGGATGAGCAGATCTCTGCGTCTGCAATGTTTCCTCCTGTCCACTATAATTAGTCATTTCCTTCTTGCGATATTTTATGAATATCAGACTAGTGTTTTTTTTATTTTTTGAAAGTTTTCCATATTGAAACATGATAGCTTATTTAATCTTACAATACCAAAGCATAAAAAAAGTAAACTGGAAATTGAGAAAAAACACAAAACGTATAAGTGTAAAATAAATGTAGAAAATGAAATCTTAAAAAAATGCAAATAAAATCAATATAAAAATATAAGTGTAAGATAAATGCATAAAATGAAGTGTGAAAAAATACAAATAAACATCAATATAAAAATTAAAGTGTAAAATAAAAGTATAAAATCAAATGTAAAAAAAATTAAATATCAATATAAAAATAAGTATAAAATAAAATGTGAAAAAATTCAAATAAAAATATACAGTGCTGGCCAAAAGTATTGGCACCCCTGGAATTCTGTCAGATAATACTCAGTTTCTTCTTGAAAATTATTGCACTCACAAATTCTTTGCTATTATTATCTTAATTTATTTTGCTTGAAATAAAAAAAACAAAAGAGAATGAAACAAAAATCAAATCATTGATCATTTCACACAAAACTCCAAATATGGGCCAGTCAAAAGTATTGGCACCCTTAGCCTAATACTTGGTTGCACAACCTTTAGCCAAAATAACTGCGAACAACCGCTTCCGGTAACCATCAATGAGTTTCTTACAATGCTCTGCTGGAATTTTAGACCATTCTTCTTTGGCAAACTGCTCCAGGTCCCTGAGATTTGAAGGGGGCCTTCTCCAAACTGCCATTGTGAGATCTCTCCACAGGTCTTCTATGGGGTTCAGGTCTGGACTCATTGCTGGCCACTTTAGTAGTCTCCAGTGCTTTCTCTCAAACCATTTTCTAGTGCTTTTTGAAGTGTGTTTTGGGTCATTGTCCTGCTGGAAGACCCATGACCTCTGAGGGAGACCCAGCTTTCTCACACTGCGCCCTACATTATGCTGCAAAATTTGTTGGTAGTCTTCAGACTTCATAATGCCATGCACACGGTCAAGCAGTCCAGTGCCAGAGGCAGCAAAGCAACCCCAAAACATCAGGGAACCTCCGCCATGTTTGACTATAGGGACCGTGTTCTGTTCTTTGAATGCCTCTTTTTTTTTTCCTGTAAACTCTATGTTGATGGTTTTTCCAAAAAAGCTCTACTTTTGTCTCATCTGACCAGAGAACATTCTTCCAAAACGTTTTAGGCTTTCTCAGGTAAGTTTTGGCAAACTCCAACCTGGCTTTTTTATGTCTCGGGGTAAGAAGTGGGGTCTTCCTGGGTATCCTATCATACAGTCCCTTTTCATTCAGACGCCAACGCATAGTACGGGTTGACACTGTTGTACCCTCGGTCTGCAGGGCAGCTTGAACTTGTTTGGATGTTAGTCGAGGTTCTTTATCCACCATCCGCACAATCTTGCGTTGAAATCTCTCGTCAATTTTTCTTTTCATTCCACATCTAGGGAGGTTAGCCGCAGTGCCATGGGCTTTACACATCTTGATGACACTGTGCACTGTAGACACAAGAACTTTCAGGTCTTTGGAGATGGACTTGTAGCCTTGAGATTGCTCATGCTTCCTCACAACTTGGATTCTCAAGTCCTCAGACAGTTCTTTGGTCTTTCTTTTCTCCATGCTCAATGTGGTGCACACAAGGACACAGGACAGAGGTTGAGTCAACTTTAATCCAGGTCACCGGCTGCAAGTGTGATTTATTATTGCCAGCACCTGTTAGGTGCCACAGGTAAGTTACAGGCGCTGTTATTACACAAATTAGAGAAGCATCATGTGATTTTTCAAACAGTGCCAATACTTTTGTCCACCCCTTTTTTATGTTTGGTGTGAAATTATATTCAATTTGGATTTAGGACAATTTTTTTTTCTTTTTTTTCATTGAAGACAAATTAAATGAAGATAATAATACCAAAGAATTTGTGATTACAATCATTTTCAAGAAGAAACTTGAGTATTATCTGACAGAATTGCAGGGATGCCAATACTTTTGGCCAGCACTGTATACAAAAATATACTTGTAAAATAAAAGTATAAAATAAAATGTTTAAAAAAGGCAAATAAATATCAATACAAAAATAAAGGTGTAAAATAAAAGTATAAAATGAAATGTTTAAAAAAAGGCAAATAAATATCAATATAAAAATATAAGTGTAAAATAAAAGTATAAAAAAAGTAAAAAAATTCAAATAAATATCAATATAGAAATAAGTGTAAAATAAAAATATAAAATGTAATGATAAAGAAAGCAAATAAACATCAATATAAAAATAAAAGTGTAAAATAAAAGTATAAAATGAAATGTTTTAAAAACAAAAAGGAAAATAAATATCAATATAAAAATATAAGTGTAAAATAAAAGCATAAAATGAAATGTTAAAAAAATGCAATTAAATATCAATATAAAATATACAAGTGTACAATTAAAGTATAAAATGAAATGTTAAAAAAATGGAAATAAATATCAATCTAAAAGTATATATAACTGTAAAATGAAAGTATCAAATTAAATGTTAAAACCGCAAATAAATATCAATATAAAAATATAAGTGTAAAATAAAAGTATAAAATGAAATCTTAAAAGAATGCAAATATCACTATAAAAATATAAGTGTAAAATAAAAGTCTAAAATGAAATGTTAAAAGGATGCAAATATCACTATAAAAATATAAGTGTAAAATAAAAGTCTAAAATGAAATCTTAAAAGAATGCAAATATCAATACAAAAATAAAGGTGTAAAATAAAAGTAAAAAAGTAAATGTTAAAAAAGCAAATAAATATCAATATAAAAATATAAGTGTAAAATAAAAGTATAAAATGAAATGTAAAAAAAAATAAATATCAATATAAAAATATAAGACACCACAAATTATTATAACAGTAAACTAACAAATATTAAAGAAAAATGTAAAAGAAATAACACATAAATATAAAATAAAAAAAGCAAAGAGAAATCTAAAAAAAATTACAAACAAATATAAATGTAAAATAAAAATGTAAAAAAGACACAGAAATATAAAATAAAAATGTAAAAAAAACCCAAATAAATAATATGATAAAAATAAAAAACATTAACAATATTTAAAATAAATATAAAACATTAAAAGACAAAAATTGTACAAAATAATCACATATTTTAGTTTATTATTATTATTATTATTATTATTATTAATAATAATAATAATAATAATAATAATAATAATAATAATAATAATAATAATAATAATAATAATAATAATAATAATATTAATAATAATAATAATAATAAATGAAAATAATAATAATAACTTTTAGGTCTAAAAACAAAACCTAGAAATGAAATAAAATATTCCGCAGACACAAGACAATGCAGAAGGCTATGTAACAATTAATGTGTTCTCTACGTGCAGGATTTGACTTCATAGAACACTTTCCAATTAGATTCTGAATATTTTGATGGGAGCGATGATATCCGTGCACCGTGCATCTGGAGGAGCCAGAAGACGTCAGGCCTCGTACGAGCAGATTAATCTTTGGGTGAAATATTCCATTATAGGAAATCACATCACCTGCTTGTAGTTTTAATTTCTGCTGTCATTTTTTAGGCAATTTGCAAGATTAAAGTATTAGCATGAACATGCTGCACTCTGCCCCGTCGCTGGATGTGTCGGCTCGCATCTTCTGTACAGATCCATCAATTGCCAAATTGAAGACAAAAGGACGTTAGCCTAGAGGGCTTCAAGGTGGAAGGTATTGGAAGGAGAAACGTTTAACCCCATAATGCCTGCAGATCTAGAGCAGGGAGTAATCCTGCTACATATTACGAGTAGGGCATAATCAAAGGGGTGCAGAGGTGAGGGGGGCACCAATGCCCTAAAGACGGAGTGTGACCAAAAGTTTTCCTCTGCTCATTATGAGTTTAGTATTATAGATAACACATATTTAGATTTTGCATTGGGACCAACGACCTTCAAGTGACCTCTCTGCAAATATAATATAGTCCGGACTAAAGCGATTTCCCACAAAAGACATTTCATAGAATAAGTGATAGATGCTTCATTATTGGGGGCCTGACCATTGGGACCCCCACTGATCACTTGAATCCCCTCACTGTGGTCAGGATTGACTGGATGATGGTCAGGACAACTCGAGTCCATAGGACTTAACTTGGTTATATCCATCAGTCCCATAGACATTGAGTGGACCATTCAAATCTGACTGGTGAGGAGGAATCGGGGAGTGAGACCCCTTTTCTTGTGATGGGTTTGCGTCTCAACAGTTAGACAATTATTCATTATCCAGTAGTTAGGGGATACATATAATTCATGGAGAAACCCATATATATTTATCTACTGCTGGCCTTTTAGCTTTTTCCAGGGTTCCTCAAACTTGCATTAAGGTCCTTTGATTTCAAATCATGCCACTTGGCCATTAGAGTCAGTGCCACCAGATGGTTACATTGGCTGGAAGGTAAAATGGCCAACTAACACCTGAGCTTCCGTGCTCCTTGCA
The DNA here is from genome assembly GCF_048569485.1 of Anomaloglossus baeobatrachus. NCBI lineage: Eukaryota > Metazoa > Chordata > Amphibia > Anura > Aromobatidae > Anomaloglossus > Anomaloglossus baeobatrachus. Next base: position 21,182,984 of record NC_134358.1, on the reverse strand, counting down.
TATCTCTATCCTATCATAGCATATTGTAACATTCACGAACGGTGAAGGGGCAGTGAGCAGGATTAATTGACCCACGGGACTACAGGACAGACCCAAGCTTACCATTTAGTGGGATGGGCTTAACTAAGTATCTACCGCGAGGCAGATGCCAGGTGCCACTCCCAGGGCAGTGACCAGGACTGTGGCAGCTTACCTCCAGGGTAGGTGACAGACTCAGGTACAGGCGGGATGACTGAGGCAGGTTGGACAGGCGGGTACGGACAGGTATGGTTGGCATGGCCGGGAACGATAGGTATGGGAAGGCAGACTGAGGTACAGGTGACTGACGCAGGATTAATGTGACCTGACAACTAGCTAGACAGACAGGACACTAACTAACTAGAGACATTGTGCAGGCACCTCCCCTAATGGGAGGGTGCCTTAAGTACACAGTGCCTCTCAGCCATAGGCTGGGGCTAAAGCTGAGAGGCATTTCCGGGAAGTGGTGAGCCAGCCCTTTAAGAGGAGGGCATGTGTGCGCACACGCATCTTAGATGCACTCCCGGGAAACCTGTGTGGTATGTTCAAGGCCTAGGAGGGGAAGGAGACAGCAGAGCTTGTGGGAGGCCACACAGCAGCATTCAAAATCAGGACCCGGTCAGGGCGGTGAGTGAGTCGGAGTCCCTGCAGAGAAGCTGGCGCTACACATATTCAAGGTAACATTTTTGACATCTAATTGGACTTTTCTTCCAGTTTCAGGTGATAGTTCCAAATACAAGGGCAACATTTTTCTCCCAACTTTTATGCTATGGTTCTCATCTATTGGACCCAACTTCCAGTCTTGGTTTGCCTTCTCCCCCACATTGTTTTTTCACTACTTGTTTAGCTACTGAAGAACTACAACCCCAATTCTAAAAACGTTGTTATAGCTGTTATGATTGCTCCTGTGCATCTTGGATGCAATAGCTTGCTGTTTGCTGCACTATAGGCTCTGGGTGCGTTGAGCTGTCGGTAAGCTGATTGACAGCTCAGTTGTCCAATATAGTGCAGGGGCTTGCTGAGCTGTGGATGTGTTAAGTGATAGCTCAGCCGTCCAATCTGATACTAGGTGGTTTTGGATTTTCCTGGTGTGCCCTGTTCGATTTGATTGCCCAGCTATTTAGCTGAGCAGTCAGTCCCAGAGCACTGCCAGTCTTAGTCTTTTGCTCAGTGGTGCTAGTTGGCCTCTTGCATCAGTGCTCTGGAAATTGATCTTTTGCTGCCTGCCCATTGACTTTGTTTGACCATTCTTGTGCCTTGTCCCTCTGCTCTGATCTACTACCCTTCAGGTATTCTAATTCCGGACCATGACCTGACTACGCCTCTGCCTATCCCCCTTAATCTTGATGTGATATCCTGGTACCCGCGGAACATTTGACTGTCCTGTCTCATGAACTTGCCAGTGGAGTGACTAGTTTAACAGCTATATTTTAGTCATAATAGAATATAAATCACAGATCCAAATTTGAATGTTGGACTATTTAATTTTAAGAAATTAAATCTTTTAGAAATTGACCGCATCAACACATCTCAAAAAAATTGGGACAAGGTTAACAAACAGCTGAAAATTAAGCAATAATAATGAAAAACTGCTGGAGAGTCAATTTTAAACTAAGTCACATGACTGTAAAAAGGGAATGTGAGAGAGGCAGAGTCTCTCAGAAGCAAAGATGGTATATATACTGTATATAGGGGCTATATGAGGGCTCATACTGTATATAGGGGGCTATGTGAAAGGTCATACTGTAAGAGTCTATGTGTTTGGCTCCTGCTGTATATAGGAGAATAATTGGGGATTAATATTGTATATTGGAGGCTATGTAAGGGCTCATGCTGTATAAAAGAGGCTATGTGGGGCTCATACTGTATATAGGAGGCTGCGTGGGGGCTCATACAGTATATAAGAGGCTATGTGAGGGCTCATGCTGTATATAGGAGGCTATGTGAGGTATCATGGTGTCTATGAGAGATTACGTGGAGGCTCCTGCTGTATATAGGAGGCTATCTGATGGCTTATGGTGTATATAAGAGGCTATGTGGGGCTCATACTGTATATAGGAGGCTATGTGGGGGTTCATACTGTATATAGGAGGCTATGTGGGGGTTCACACTGTATATAGGAGGCTATGTGGGGGTTCTTACTGTATATAGGAGGCTATGTGGGGGTTCATACTGTATATAGGAGGCTATGTTGGGGCTCATACTGTATATAGGAGGCTATGTGGGGGTTCATACTGTATATAGGAGGCTATGTGGGGGTTCATACTGTATATAGGAGGCTATGTGGAGGCTCATACTGTATATAGGAGGCTATGTGGGGGCTCATACTGTATATAGGAGGCTATGTGGGGGCTTATACTGTATATAGGAGGCTATGTTGGGGCTCATACTGTATATAGGAGGCTATGTGGGGGTTCATACTGTATATAGGAGGCTATGTGGGGGTTCATACTGTATATAGGAGGCTATGTGAGGTATCATGGTGTCTATGAGAGATTACGTGGAGGCTCCTGCTGTATATAGGAGGCTATCTGATGGCTTATGGTGTATATAAGAGGCTATGTGGGGCTCATACTGTATATAGGAGGCTATGTGGGGGTTCATACTGTATATAGGAGGCTATGTGGGGGTTCACACTGTATATAGGAGGCTATGTGGGGGTTCTTACTGTATATAGGAGGCTATGTGGGGGTTCATACTGTATATAGGAGGCTATGTGGGGGTTCATACTGTATATAGGAGGCTATGTGGGGGTTCATACTGTATATAGGAGGCTATGTTGGGGCTCATACTGTATATAGGAGGCTATGTGGGGGTTCATACTGTATATAGGAGGCTATGTGGGGGTTCATACTGTATATAGGAGGCTATGTGGAGGCTCATACTGTATATAGGAGGCTATGTGGGGGCTCATACTGTATATAGGAGGCTATGTGGGGGCTTATACTGTATATAGGAGGCTATGTTGGGGCTCATACTGTATATAGGAGGCTATGTGGGGGTTCATACTGTATATAGGAGGCTATGTGGGGGTTCATACTGTATATAGGAGGCTATGTGGGGGTTCATACTGTATATAGGAGGCTATGTGGAGGCTCATACTGTATATAGGAGGCTATGTGGGGGCTCATACTGTATATAGGAGGCTATGTGGGGGCTTATACTGTATATAGGAGGCTATGTTGGGGCTCATACTGTATATAGGAGGCTATGTGGGGGCTTATACTGTATATAGGAGGCTATCTAGGGACTCATGCTGTACATACGAGGCTATATGAGGGATCATAGTGTATATTAGAAGTTATGTGGAGGCTCTGGCTGTATATAGGAGACTATCTGAGGGCTCACTGTATACCGGGGTCTATGTGGGGGCTCACATTGTATATAGAGGGTTGTGTGTGAGCTCATACTGCATATACGGGGGTGTCAACATACTTAATTCTGCTCAATATTAAGTAATACATTATATATTTGTATAACGTAATAAGTATAATTATGTTTTTATTAATATTGTTCAGATTTAAAGGGGTTGTACACTACTAGATCAACCCCTTCTGATACCACTTGTTTCCCCCAGTTAAAATATAAGACCCTGTACTCACCTTCTATTCTGGAACTGTTCCAGCAGTGTTGGTAATCGCGGTTTGGGGCTCACGTGGTGTTGTCAAATCACCGCGGGCTTCTTTCTCCCTGTCTTTGGACCAAATGAGCAATCAACAGGAAGTGGGTGGCAGCCGCTGCGTCACTTCCTGTTGATTAAGTCATTTGGATGGAAGGAACCACAATTACCGACGGCGCCAGAACGGGAGGTGAGTACAGGGTCTTTTAATTTCATTAGGGGACACAAGTGGAATCAGAAGGGGTTTTCCTAGTAGGCTCGGTCTCTTATGTGGCCCCTTGGGAAAATTATTTGTCCACATAGTGCTATGTGGTACACGCCCAGTTAGTTGAAGGGAAAATTTGCATCTGTATTACCTAAGGGCATAACTTTGAAATGGAAGGGGCACAGAAAAAACTAACCGCATCGACTTGGTCACTCCTCATCTGTACTATAAACCATGGTTTTTCTATATAGTGTAACGTAATGGAGGTGGATTCACTGGGCCATGCACCGGACTCCCCCAGTGAGGCAACCCAGAGCTAACCCCTATACAGGGACTGTCCGATCACCCCACCAGAGGGTCTAGATGCACGGTAGCCAGAACACTACGGGTACGGGATAAGAGTCCTTCAGGGGTCTGCACAGGAATGTCTCTGAGCCCAACGAGCGCCGTAGGCAGGACGGATGGCTGGAACCGGATTCAGGTGCCGGGTAGGAACTGCAGACGGGGTCCAGGTCCAGCGAGATGTGCAGGCTGATGTTACCAGGTGAAGTTGGGGATCGGTGACGGGTTCAGGCTGATGGAAGATGGCGGGATCCTCAGCAGACAGTCACCAGAAGACTTCCTGGGGAATCAGCCGTCAGGACCAGGTTAGGGTGGCAGGTGGGCTCTGCGGAAGAGACAGAGTTAAACGGAGACAAGGCACAAAGAGACCTGAACACCTAGCTATGGGAACACGTTGATCAGGCACCGCCCACATGGAAAGAAAGTCCTAATATACCCTGTACCTGTAATTGGCCATATCCTGTTTCCGGGACGCTGGCCCTTTAAGAAGAGGTGAGTGAACGCGCGCATGCCCTAATGCGCATGCACGAGGCTAGTGTGCCGGAGACCAAAGCAGGAAGTGGTGCAGGAGATGCAGGGGGACCAGACAGAGGGTCCTGGGTCGCAGGGAGACGCCGGGACCGGCGGGCAGGAGGCACGGAGATCGCAGAGGAGGGGGAGTGAGAGGCGCGGCCGCAGGCAGGAGGACCGGGAACCGGAGCGGTGAGTGACAGACGGCGCCGGGACCCGGGGAGCGTGACATATAGTTTGTGTTTTAAAAAGTGTTCGGTGCGAGCACGAAACGCGTAAAAGTAAAAACTCTGAACCCGCTGCTTCCGTCCTCGTCCTGCTTCCTCTACGCGGCGCCGGCCACTTTGAAACATCAATCTCCTTTCTAACCATCTGGAGAAACATTTTCAGAAGGAAGATTATGGAAAACTCGGTCCGCTCTCGTAGAAAGTAAACTCCACAGTCTGAATGCTTCAGCTTCCCGTAAATCCACTTACACTGTTCATCTCCGAGGATTCTCCGGCAAGACTCAATATCTCGGTTGTACAAAGAGGCCTCAGAGACACAAACATTTAGAGCACATTAGAAATATTGAAAAAGGCATTGGAGCACACGCTGTTTTCTGGCGTTCCGAAAACCTCCATGATTCTGCTCCTGCGGGACTCGAGTCTGGCGCTATTGATTTCTGAATAACACAGAGAGGAGGTGACAGACTTTACAAAGTATCTAAAAAAGAAAACTCTTTTTTTATTCTTTTTGAATTCCAAGCTTAAAACTTTCATTCCCCTCGGTCCAGATGCTAAAACCAATTTTGCTAACTCTTCTTCAGTGCAAACCAAGTATTTTACAGAAATTACTTCTTGTTTTAAAACTGTAGCCTTGTTGAAAAATTGGAAACTACTTTGTGCAGAAACAGAGCGGCACCGGGAGGCACTGGAAGCCTTAAAGGGGTTGTCCAGGTTTGGCACGACTGTGTACAATAACTCTGTACGACAGCAGACTTGTGAATTATCACAGCATGCACAGTGCACACTGTCAGGATTCTCCAGTGCCAGCGATGGGAGCAGGAGGTTATGTTATCACAAGTATGCAATATGAATGCTTCTGGACACATTCCAACTAGATGTGCCCAGCCTCGCTCAAAGCTAGTGAATTGAACAAGGCTGAGCACGTCTAGTCTGAATGTGGCTGGAAGTATGCGGTCTCGTCTCCAACACCATAGAATCCTGACAGTGCACACTGTGCATGCTATGAGGATTCACAAGTCTTCATTCATATAGAGCGACTGTAGACTTTCAATTTAAACCTGGACAACCCCTGTAGAGCGGACCTGTCACTGGGTCAAGAGTGGTCAGTTTTTGCTCTTATTTTATGTTATGCTTGTGGGGCAAGCACTGCATAAGTGGGTTCACTGGACCGAAGGTACCGTTCACTTGCTTGGGGGAGCGAACTGGACTGGCTGCCGAGTCTTGGCTACAGCATGTACAGTCATGGCCAAAAGTTTTGAGAATGCTACAAACATTAATTTTTACAAAGTCTACTGCTTAAGTTTTTCTAATAGCAATTTGCATATACTCCAGAATGTCATAAAGAGTGATCAGCTTAACAGCAATTACTTGCAAAGTCAATATTGGTAAGAAAATGAACTTTAACCCCCAAAACACATTTCAACATCATTGCCTTAAAAGGAGCAGCTAACATTGTTTTAGTGATTGTTCCAGTAACACAGGTGTGGGTGTTGATGAGGACAGGGCTGGCGATCAATCAGTCATGATTAAGAAAGAATGACACCACTGGACACTGTAAAAGGAGGCTGGTGCTTGGTATCATTGTTTCTCTTCAGTTAACCATGGTTATCTCTAAAGAAACACGTGCAGCCATCATTGCTCTGCACAAAAATGGCCTAACAGGGAAGAGTATCGCAGCTACAAAGATTGCACCTCAGTCAACAATCTATCGCATCATCAAGAACTTCAAGGAGAGAGCTTCCATTGTTGCCAAAAAGGCTCCAGGGCGCCCAAGAAGGACCAGCAAACGCCAGGACCGTATCTTAAAACTGTTTCAGCTGCGGGATGGGACTACCAGCAGTGGCGAGCTAGCGCAGCAATGGCAGCGGCTGGTGTGAGGGTTTCTGCTCGCACTGTGAGGAGGAGACTGCTTGAGCAAGGCCTGGTTTCAAGGAGGGCAGCAAAGAAGCCACTTCTCTCCAGAAAACACATCAGGGACCGACTGATATTCTGTAAAAGGTACAAGGAGTGACTGCTGAGGACTGGGGGAAAGTCATTTTCTCAGATGAATCCCCTTTTCGATTGTTTGGGACATCTGGAAAACAGCTTATTAGGAGAAGAGGTGAGCGCTAGCACCAGTCTTGTCTCATGCCAACTGTTAAGCATCCGGAAACGATTCATGTGTGGGGTTGCTTCTCAGCCAAGGGAATCGCACCACTCACAGTCTTGCCTAAAAACACAGCCATGAATAAAGAATGGTACCAGAATGTCCTCCAAGAGCAACTTCTCCCAACTGTCCAAGAGCAGGCGCCCAACAATGCCTTTTCCAGCATGATGGGTCACCTTGCCATAAAGCAAAGGTGATCACTAAATGGCTCATGGAACAAAACATAGAGATTTTGGTTCCATGGCCTGGAAACTCCCCAGATCTTAATCCCATTGAGAACTTGTGGGCAATCATCAAGAGACGGGTGGACAAACAAAAACCAACAAATTCTGGCAAAATGCAAGCATTGCTTATGCAAGAATGGACAGCTATCAGTCAGGATTTGCTCCAGAAGATGATTGAGAGCATGCCAGGGGGAATTGCAGAGGTCCTGAAGAAGAAGGGTCAACACTGCAAATATTCACTTGCTGCAGTAACTCATTCTAATGTCAATAGAACCTTCTGGTCTCATAATATGATTGCAATTATATTTCTGTATGTGATGTAAACATCAGACAAACACAATTAAAAACCAGAGGGAACAGATCATGTGAAAATATCATTTTGGTGTCATTCTCAAAACTTTTGTCCATGACTGTACACACGCTGCTAAGTAGTTGACAGAAAGCAAGCCAAGGGGATCTACGGTACCCCGGCTGCTGGTGTCATGGACACAGTACAGCCTCTGGAAGTAGTAACAGCAGCAGTAGGCAGAGTAGTGATCTGTCTGGGATGGATAGATGGATGGATGGATGGATACATACCGCAGCAGCGACTTGGATGGATACTTGCAGTGGTGAGTATCGTGGTAGCTGGCCAGCGTGGATGGTAGCAGCAGCAGTTCAGCAAACTGGCACAGCACTGAAATGTAGATAAATGTCAGCAGCAGCACAAAGGGACGTGAGGACTAGCAACGTAACTAACTCAATGCCTAGAAACCTCCCTTAAAGGGAAGGTGCCTTAAATACCTGCAACATCGTAGCTGACCTGAGAGACACTTCCGGGTCAGAGTATGCTGGCTCTTTAAGAAAAAAGGCGTGGCCACGCGCAGACTCTTCGAGCAGAACCAGGAAGCCTGTGAGGTGTACACAGGACCTGGGAGATGTCAGCGTGGACCAGGGATGGGGAGCAACTGCAGGACGGCTGGACAGGTGAGAGAACTGACATCCCTGCCGGAGGAGGGGGACAGGACAGTGTGGGGACCCCGGTATGGGCGTTACATTTTATTCCTGAGAATTGAGAAAAAAGTGAGTTAAATTATTACTGTCAACGGGAACCTGTCTGGTCTGTTGTGAACCATGAACCGCCACCAGGGCCGGATTAAGGTTGGTGGGGGCCCCTGGGCAGAAAATCTGGTGGGGGCCCCATAAACGTTAACATTTTTAGCCATAACAGTAGAGCACGAACTGCAGCATTGAGATATAAATCCAATGAACATGTATCTTACCCTGTTCTGCCACATTCAGATTTACAGCACTACAATACAGATACAGTCCAGGATCACTCACAGCCGTCACTTATACACACAGTACAATACAGACACAGTCCAGGATCACTCACAGCCGTCACTTATACACACACAGTATAATACAGATACAGTCCAGGATCACTCACAGCCGTCACTTATACACACAGTACAATACAGATACAGTCCAGGATCACTCACAGCCGTCACTTATACACACACAGTATAATACAGATACAGTCCAGGATCACTCACAGCCGTCACTTATACACACAGTACAATACAGACACAGTCCAGGATCACTCACAGCCGTCACTTATACACACAGTACAATACAGATACAGCCCAGGATCACTCACAGCTGTCACTTATACACACAGTACAATACAGATACAGTCCAGGATCACTCACAGCCGTCACTTATACACACAGTACAATACAGATACAGCCCAGGATCACTCACAGCTGTCACTTATACACACAGTACAATACAGATATAGTCAGGATCACTCACAGCCGTCACTTATACACACACAGTACAATACAGATACAGTCCAGGATCACTCACAGCTGTCACTTATACACAGTACAATACAGATACAGTCCAGGATCACTCACAGCCGTCACTTATACACAGTACAATACAGACACAGTCCAGGATCACTCACAGCCGTCACTTATACACAGTACAATACAGATACAATCCAGGATCACTCACAGCCGTCACTTATACACACAGTACAATACAGATACAGTCCAGGATCACTCACAGCCGTCACTTATACACAGTACAATACAGACACAGTCCAGGATCACTCACAGCCGTCACTTATACACACAGTACAATACAGACACAGTCCAGGATCACTCACAGCCGTCACTTATACACACAGTACAATACAGACACAGTCCAGGATCACTCACAGCCGTCACTTATACACACAGTCAATACAGATACAGTCCAGGATAACTCACAGCCGTCACTTATACACACAGTACAATACAGATACAGCCCAGGATCACTCACAGCCGTCACTTATACACACAGTACAATACAGATACAGTCAGGATCACTCACAGCCGTCACTTATACACACAGTACAATACAGATACAGTCCAGGATCACTCACAGCCGTCACTTATACACACAGTACAATACAGACACAGTCCAGGATCACTCACAGCCGTCACTTATACACACAGCACAATACAGATACAGCCCAGGATCACTCACAGCCGTCACTTATACACAGAAAGTAGAGTTATTCACATATTTTTAATTGATCCCAATGTTAGGGCAGTCAGGGTCGGCTCCAGGTTTTTGTGGTCCCCGGTTGAGTCTCAGTGGGCCCCATCCACACACAGACACGCACATACACATACAGGCATATGTACATATACATATTTGAAGACAAATTCACAAAAATACATTTAAACAGACAAATATATGCACAGTCATATACACTGACACACATGCAGACACAGATGCATTACAGGTGTTAATATGGAGAAGTCACTAGCAGCCTCACTCACCTCCCCCGCTTGTTTCCAGCTCCTCCAGGACATGTGGCTGTGTACATGATGGCCATCACTAACAGACATGACTGCACACCATGCACACTGACACAGCACTGCTGTATATACATCACAGGAGGGCTGGGGCCTACAATATATACATTATAGGAGGGGCAGGGGGCATAGACATTACTGGGGGGGGCATAGACGTTACTGGAGTGGCAAATAGCTCTGGTGGCGTACACATTACTGGGATGGGTGGCTTAGCACTCTGGGGGACCCATATAGTTCTGGGGTGCCGCATAGACTGCTCTGATTCATATATACACACACACAGCTCTGCTTCACACACACACACACACACACACACACAGCTCTGCTTCACACACACACACACACACACTCACACACACACACACAGCTCTGCTTCACACCACACATCTTTCTTCATCTCTGCTTCACACACACACACACACACACACAGCTCTGCTTCTCACACACACAGCTCTGCTTCACACACACACACACACACACACACAGCTCTGCATCACACCACACATCTTTCTTCAGCTCTGCTTCACACACACACACATACACACACACAGCTCTGCTTCTCACACACACACAGCTCTGCTTCACACACACACAGCTCTGCTTCACACACATCTTTCTTCAGCTCTGCTTCACACACACACACACACAGCTCTGCTTCACATACACACACACACACACACACACACAGATCTGCTTCTCACACACACAGCTCTGCTTCACACCACACATCTTTCTTCAGCTCTGCTTCACACACACAGCTCTGCTTCTCACACACACAGCTCTGCTTCTTACACACACACAGCTCTGCTTCACACACACACAGCTCTGCTTCACACACACACACATCTTTCTTCAGCTCTGCTTCACACACACACACACACACGGCTCTGCTTCACACACACACAGCTCTGCATCACACCACACATCTTTCTTCAGCTCTGCTTCACACACACACACACAGCTCTGCTTCTCACACTCACACACACAGCTCTGCATCACACCACACATCTTTCTTCAGCTCTGCTTCACACACACAGCTCTGCTTCTCACACACTGACACACACAGCTCTGCATCACACCACACATCTTTCTTCAGCTCTGCTTCACACACACACACACACACACACACACACACAGCTCTGCTTCTCACACACACACAGCTCTGCTTCACACACACAGCTCTGCTTCACACACACACAGCTCTGCTTCACACACACACATCTTTCTTCAGCTCTGCTTCACACACACACACACACACACAGCTCTGCTTCACACACACACACACACACAGCTCTGCTTCACACCACACATCTTTCTTCAGCTCTGCTTCACACACACACACAGCTCTGCTTCACACACACACACAGCTCTGCTTCACACCACACACAGCTCTGCTTCACACCACACATCTTTCTTCAGCTCTGCTTCACACACACACACACACACACACACAGCTCTGCTTCACACACACACACACACACACACACAGCTCTGCTTCACACACACACACAGCTCTGCTTCACACACACACAGCTCTGCTACACACACACACACACACACACACACAGCTCTGCATCACACCACACATCTTTCTTCAGCTCTGCTTCACACACACACACACACACACACAGCTCTGCTTCTCACACACACACAGCTCTGCTTCACACACACAGCTCTGCTTCACACACACACATCTTTCTTCAGCTCTGCTTCACACACACACACACACACACACACACAGCTCTGCTTCTCACACACACAGCTCTGCTTCACACCACACATCTTTCTTCAGCTCTGCTTCACACACACAGCTCTGCTTCTCACACACACAGCTCTGCTTCTTACACACACACAGCTCTGCTTCACACACACACAGCTCTGCTTCACACACACACACACACATCTTTCTTCAGCTCTGCTTCACACACACACACACACACACACACGGCTTTGCTTCACACACACAGCTCTGCATCACACCACACATCTTTCTTCAGCTCTGCTTCACACACACACACACAGCTCTGCTTCTCACACTCACACACACAGCTCTGCATCACACCACACATCTTTCTTCAGCTCTGCTTCACACACACAGCTCTGCTTCTCACACACTGACACACACAGCTCTGCATCACACCACACATCTTTCTTCAGCTCTGCTTCACACACACACACACAGCTCTGCTTCTCACACACACACAGCTCTGCTTCACACACACAGCTCTGCTTCACACACACACAGCTCTGCTTCACACACACACATCTTTCTTCAGCTCTGCTTCACACACACACACACACACACAGCTCTGCTTCACACACACACACACACAGCTCTGCTTCACACCACACATCTTTCTTCAGCTCTGCTTCACACACACACACAGCTCTGCTTCACACACACACACACAGCTCTGCTTCACACCACACACAGCTCTGCTTCACACCACACATCTTTCTTCAGCTCTGCTTCACACACACACACACACACAGCTCTGCTTCACACACACACACACACACAGCTCTGCTTCACACACACACACAGCTCTGCTTCACACACACACAGCTCTGCTACACACACACACACACACACACAGCTCTGCATCACACCACACATCTTTCTTCAGCTCTGCTTCACACACACACACACACACACACACAGCTCTGCTTCTCACACACACACAGCTCTGCTTCACACACACACAGCTCTGCTTCACACACACACATCTTTCTTCAGCTCTGCTTCACACACACACAGCTCTGCTTCTCACACACACAGCTCTGCTTCACACCACACATCTTTCTTCAGCTCTGCTTCACACACACAGCTCTGCTTCTCACACACACAGCTCTGCTTCTTACACACACACAGCTCTGCTTCACACACACACAGCTCTGCTTCACACACACACACATCTTTCTTCAGCTCTGCTTCACACACACACACACACACACGGCTCTGCTTCACACACACACAGCTCTGCATCACACCACACATCTTTCTTCAGCTCTGCTTCACACACACACACACACACAGCTCTGCTTCTCACACTCACACACACAGCTCTGCATCACACCACACATCTTTCTTCAGCTCTGCTTCACACACACAGCTCTGCTTCTCACACACTGACACACACAGCTCTGCATCACACCACACATCTTTCTTCAGCTCTGCTTCACACACACACACACACACACAGCTCTGCTTCTCACACACACACAGCTCTGCTTCACACACACACACACACACACACACGCAGCTCTGCATCACACCACACATCTTTCTTCAGCTCTGCTTCACACAGACACACACACACAGCTCTGCTTCTCACACACACAGCTCTGCTTCTCACACACTCACACACACAGCTCTGCATCACACCACACATCTTTCTTCAGCTCTGCTTCACACACACACACACAGCTCTGCTTCTCACACACTCACACAGCTCTGCATCACACCCCAGATCTTTCTTCAGCTCTGCTTCACACACACACACACACACACACACACAGCTCTGCTTCTCACACACTCACAGACAAAGCTCTGCATCACACCACACATCTTTCTTCAGCTCTGCCCCTACCTGCTCTGATGCCATCCTCCTGCTGCTCCGATATAGGCCGCCATCCTCCTGCTGCTCCGGTATATAGGCCGCCATCCTCCTGCTCCTCCGGTATAGGCCGCCATCCTCCTGCTGCTCCGGTATAGGCCGCCATCCTCCTGCTGCTGCTGTTCCGGTGCCGCGGCCATCATCCTGCTCCGGTTAGTCTTCTCCGCGGCCGTGCGCGTGGGTCTTCTCCTCCGCGGCCGCGCGCGTGGGTCTTCTCCTCCGCGGCCGCGCGCGTGGGTCTTCTCCTCCGCGGCCGCGCTCGTGGGTCTTCTCCTCCGCGGCCGCGCGCGTGGGTCTTCTCCTCCGCGGCGTCCTGCTGTGACGTCCGCGGCGTCCTGCTGTGACGTCCGCAGCTTTGGACGCCGCAGCAGAGCAGGGAGCAGGCACACCTCTGACCCCGGAAGTACAGGCAATGGTACTTCCGAGGTCAATCAGCGTCCTGCGCCCGCAGTTTGTTTTTGCGTCTTAGAGACGCAGATACAAATAAATGTAGGTGCTCCCCCCCCCAAACACAGCTGAATTAGACTGTCTTTACGGAGGGGGAGCGGGTGTGAAGAAAAGAAAAAAAATTGCGGTGGCAAGTATGGCCCTGGTGGTGGGGGCCCCCTTGGAAGCTCTTTTGGTGGGGGCCCTGGGGCTGAAGCCCCGCCTGCCCCGCCTATAATCCGGCCCTGACCGCCACCATATCTTATTACATGAACTAACAATGTTTCACGATATGCCCCTGTAGGGTAAAACCGATGAAGGCAAATGACATAAATCATTGCTTCTAGTGTAAGGAGATGGATTGAAGCAGCCATATTCCTTTCCCTGAGGACATCAATTGCGTTATTGTACTGTCATGTGGTATAATGTGAATTGTGTTGTGCGTCTTTTGTAAATGTGATGATATGCAAACTGTGATGTATAGTAACATTTTTATGTATAATGTACAGCACTTGTACATGCAGTTACCAGACTATAGGGTAAGAAATGGTGGTGGGACAAGCCCACAATTGAAAGAGTTCGTTCTAGGGAAAGAGATAGTTCCTTTTAGAAAAGTTAGTGAAGACTGTAACAGAAATGGACGATAGTCTGTACATCGTCAAGGTCGCATGCAGTGGGTGATCTGTGACATGATAAAAGGAGAAACGAGACCATACTGGAGATAGCGTGATCCTGAAATGTTGACCGAGACACAGAATGTGAAAGAACACCGAGGATAGAGACTGACCTTCTAATGAAGTGGCTCCAAGCAGAAGGGTCCAGAGGACAGGACTCTATAAGGGTACTTTCACACTTCCGTTTGTTTTTTTTGGGCGCAATCTGCTGTCTTGGGAATCAACGGAATCCGTTAACGGATTCTGCTGTTTCCCATAGACTTGCATTGATGACGGATTGTGCCAAAAGTACCTGCGTTGCTTCCGTTGGCCGATGCTCCGTTGCTTCCGCCGAGCGGAAGCAACGCTGAATGTAATGTTATTTGCTTGCGTCAAAATGACGCCAACCAGCGGAATCCTTTGCTTTCGTTAAAATTTATAATGGCTTCCTATGGTAGCGGATTCCGTTGCAAAGTGCTTTACAACGGAATCCGCTGCTGGATTCCGCTAATTTCTACTGAGCATGCCCAGAATGAAAAAAAATGAAAAAAAAAAAAACAGAGCCGACGCATTCCGTTAGACAGACGCCTAACGGGCGCCAAACGGATGCAACGGGTCCGTTATTTCACAGGAATCAGCTAATGGATTCCTGTGAAATAACGGATCCGTTGCATCCGTTGACACTACAAAAATAACGGATGCATCAAAACGACGCAGCAACGGACCCAGCGGATTTCGCCCAACGGAAGTGTGAAACTAGCCTAAGACCCCAAGCCTCGAAGGTAATGGCCGGAGATGGACTGGTGCATGAGCGTTGTCGGCTTTCCCAGGCGAAGTCTCCCCACGTGTCTGGTAGAGCAAGGCTCTTCTCTGGCACTACTGGCTGCCACCTTACCCACGTCCTCTACAAAGAGAAGAGATGTGGATTCTTAAGTGTCTGAGAGCACAAGACTCTACTCTGGCCATAGTGGCAAAACCCCTGACTCCCTCCTCTACAAGTAGATTGAATGTGGAGCCGCAGGAAGGGAAAGTGATTGTCACAAATTGGATGGTAGCGTTAAGGGGGCTTTACACGCTACGACATCGCTAATGCGAACTCGTTGGGGTCACGGAATTTGTGACGCACATCCGGCCGCATTATCGATGCCGTTGCGTGTGACACCTATGAGCTATTTTGCATCGTTGCAAAAACGTGCAAAATTGCTCATCGGTGACATGGGGGTCCATTCTCAAAAATCGTTACTGCAGCAGTAACGAGGTTGTTCCTCGTTCCTGCGGCAGCACACATCGCTCCGTGTGACACCGCAGGAACGAGGAAGCTCTCCTTACCTGCCTCCCGGCCACTATGCGGAAGGAAGGAGGTGGGCGGGATGTTACGTCCCGCTCAGCTCCGCCCCTCCGCTGCTATTGGGCGGCCGCTCAGTGACGTCGCTGTGACGCCGCACGGACCGCCCCCTTAGAAAGGAGGCGGTTCGCCGGTCACAGCGACGTCGCCGGGCAGGTAAGTAGTGTGATGGGTCTGGGCGATGTTGTGCGGCATGGGCAGCGATTTGCTCGTGTCGCACAACAGATGGGGGCGGGTACCCACGCTAGCGATATCGGGACCGATATCGCAGTGTGTAAAGGCCGCTTTAGGCTGGGTTGTGCTGGGACTCACCGGACCAGTAAGATTGGTCACAACCTCGCGCAAACTGAGAATGTGTCTGAATATGCTCTGTAGAGTTGAAATATGCTGGAAGATATGTGCCCGCTATCTGGTGTATAACGTTGTGTATGAAGATGAACCGTTGAATAAAGTATTGTTTGTTATTAATGAACTTGTGGTCTCCTTGTGGAAACGAGTCATCATCTGGTCCCGGTCAGTCAACATTAACGGCAACATGCGGCCTGCACGGCATAGTGCTCATATCTTACAAGTCCGCACACCCAGCCAAGACCATGTCTTTTATGTAGTGCGCGAGATCATCCGGTGTCACCCCCTCACCCCGTGCCACTCTACACTTGCTCACTGCATGAAAATTACCCCTGAGGAGTCAGCTGGGCGGTGGTAATATCAGGAAGAGTCATGCAGTCTGGTTTACAATGATGGCCCTCCTGGTTTGATTAACATTTGCGGCACTCTATGTCTCTACCAGCCTACTCTGCAGTTTGCACAAGGACCAAGACTATCACAACAGGATTCATTTATGCGCAGTAAAGTGATAGTGATACAGCCGGGGCACAACACATCTTGCAGCCCTGTTCATAGGCAGGAAGTAAAAGGCAATCTATTGGAGCCCCCCAAAAAAAGGGAATCTCACATTATGACTCTTCAGACCACCTTTTGTTGCTTGGCTCAAACAAGTATATCCTTGGGGTCCTCAGTAGTGGCTTCTTTGCAGCAATTTGACACTGACTTCTTGCAGTCTTCCCTGGACATTTCATGTTGAGATGTGCACTAAGAGACCACGGAACGTAAGATAACAATTAATTAGAGCGGACATCGGCACTATGAAAAAAGCTCCAACTCAAACGTACCTTAAAGGGAACCTGTCAGGTGCAATATGCACCCAGAACCACGCACAGTCCTGGGTGCATGTTGCTAGTCCCTGTCTAACCGTCCCTGTATACACTAGCATAGATAAAGAGATCTTTAGAAAAAATATTTCTAAAGATCCTTTATGGTATGCTAATGAGGCCAGCGACTAGTTGCAAGGGTGTTATTTCGCTTGGCTAGTCGACCCCCTTAGCATGTAAGCATGCCCCTGTGGGTGTGCCGACATGCTAATGATTGTGCAGAGTCAGAGGCGTCACCTCTGCTGCTACAGTGTCTGACGCTGGATTTCGGCTCAGTGCACATGATCCCTGGACTTCCGGTCAGGCAGACTATGAAGCCGGGTTTATGTGTCACGGCTTCAAACTGGTGTAGTGCGCATAACCGAAAGTGCCGGTACTTCTGACCCTATGTGCAGCGTTCTGAGACAGTGCAACGGACACAGGTACGCGCATCACTGCTGATGATGATGCTGGTCAATGGACATTGAGTCGCATTCTAGCATGCCCCTGTGGGCATACTAACATGCTAAGAGGGTGGAATGAGCACAGGAACTAATGCCCTTGCAACTAGTCCCTGGCCTCATTTAGAATCTTTAGAAATACCTTTTCTACAGACCTCTTTATCTATGCTACTAGATACAGGGGCAGTTAGGCAGGGATTAGCAATATACATCCAGAACTGCTTGTGGTCCTGGGGTGCATATTGGATCTGACAGGTTCCCTTTAATGTCACTCATTCCAAGACGGGTAAATCCTAGCCCAGAAAAAAAATTCTTCACGTGTGACTCCAAATCCGCAATATATGTGATCAAATGCCCCTGCGGTCTCTAATATATTGGTGAGACCACCCAACATGTGAGTGATTGCATTGCCAACCACGAGTCCACCATCTAATTTGGTAAAACTTGGCTTCCTGTTATGATCCGGTAACTGTGGAAGATTACAAAAAACTCCCATTAGTGGAAAAACACCAAGAACAACAAGAGTAGTTGGAACCTGAGCTGACCGCAATCCCCTAACTATCAGACCACACTAGAAGTAGCCGTAGAGCATTCCTATACACCTAGATGCCTCATCACAGCCTGAGAAACTAACTACGCCTCACAGATAGAAATGAGGAATTCTACCTTGCCTCGGAGTAGTCCCCAAAGGAGTAGATAGCCCCCAACATATAAAGATTACGGTGATGTAGGAAAACACGATACACAGATAGGAAAAATAGATTTAGCAAAGGCGAGGCCCAACTAACTAGATACAAAGGAAAGGAAAGGAAACTGATTGTGGTCAGTACAAAAATCCTGCAGAAAAAATACCAATCTCCTGATAGTAAAATGGCCCTTGAGGTCGAACGACCTCACCCGCACTTTATCAGGTACTCTTGTAAATAATGGTAGAGACAAAATACCAAAAAGAACATAAGAATACAAAAGTGCAAATAATCAAGTAAGACAAGGAGAAACTCCTTTTTCTTGCAGAAGAGCTAGCAAAGGGGGAACCCCCATGCTCACCAAACTAGAAAGGCAAATCTTCACCTGCAAGAAAACAGATACAAAACAAAACCAAGAAAAACAAACACCCTAAGGTGTAAACCAGGAAGCAAGGAAAAACCTAACAAACTTATCTGCAGAAGTCTTACACAGAGAAACAGGGAAGGACAGAACTCCAAGCCAGGTCCAGAGACTGAGGAAAATTCAATTATAACCGGAACCAGCAAGGCAAAAAGTGCTCTCCTATATTCACCAGGCTTGTCTGCAATAGGACTTCCTTAATTCCCATTTAATGCCGACACCTGTCTGAGTTACAGGCTCAGACTCAGCTTCACTACCATTCCTGGCCACCAGAGGGCGCTCCAACACAGCACCCACACAGACGACATTCACAACAGCTTCCCATTCCATGTCATTTTTACCAAGTCAGACATGCGGTATGACAGTTGTGTTTTCAGGTTTTGGAGCAGATCTCAAGACCAAGAAGGTGAAGTAACGAAGTCCAGCTACTAAAGCCAAGTCAGACATACTGGATACATACATTATACAGACATTGACTCCCAAGGGCCTTCACAGAGAATAGATTGGCTAACTTAACATATTTTATTTTGCCAGACAAGATGGTGCCACATTATGGGCTTCCAGACCCCTCCACAATCTCTTCTCTTCTTATGTCTTCCCTCGGTAAGATAAAACTATTTCTTATATGTCTATTCTTTTCCCACAGTAGAACATGATTGTCACACATAAAAGTTCTTTTGTCCCTCCATAGGACACCTATATGGACAGTCCCGAGGGATTTATTCCTGGCACATACTATATGCATGGATTCTAATATCATCTACAGCAATGTCCAAGGAATCGCCTAATTTTTAATACAGTGGTCACAAAGTAATAAGATTTTATACACTAAGTATATGCCTAGACATTAATCACTTGTTGATTGAAGTGCAAAAAGTTGTTTTCCGGGAATTTTATCTTCATTTTTTCATTGTCATGCTTGGATTTTATATGACACCATTAGAGACTTTTTAATTTTATCTTTGATGCATTGTTGCTGGACTTTATCTCCTTCTGCTGCCGCTCTCCTGTTACCTGCACTGCATTGTCGGGTGAGCTGGATTATCTCTTTTTTTCCCATGTCTTACCCAGTATAATAATTTTCTGATATGCATCATGACTGTCATTCCTTTTTTACCTTGTATTCACTATATATTCCAACTGGAAGAGTATTTCAGCCTTCACTTTCTTGACATCATATCTGTATGTTATTAGCATGTCAGTCCTTACAGCCTTGGGTTTTATTCCTTTTTATGCAATCACACAGCACGCTCACACAGCGTTATCAGACGACAAATGATAAGGAGGAAAATAAAGAGCAGGGAGGAAACAAATAGACTACACTTGGAATTCCAAAGCACACTAAGGAACACACAGTAAATCACCAGTTATTGGAACACAACAGTACATGGACCAGATAAGCATAAAGCTATAGTCGGCATGGCAAGACAGATTCCTCCATCTTAAAAAGGCAGGTACCTGTGATAGGTCTCCCACAACATGTGATCCAAAATATAAACAACAGGCTATCAGAAATTAACTCCTGCCAGCCCTCACTAATGAGCACACAGCTTGTCAACGCCTGAGCCTATCTGGCCAACTCAGAAGCATAGTGTGGAGTGTCAGATCCTGTAGTCTGAACAGCGTCTGATGCCGCCATGACACTCAACGAGTTAAGAGCCAAACACGGTGTGACGCTGTGCCACACACAACTGATGGTCACAGATATGTTCTGAAGGCTACTGATTTCACAAGTGAACAGGAGAATGTCAAGGGGATGTAAAGCTGTCATCAGAATAAAAGAGGGGCACAATGAGGGATTTAAGGTGTAATACATACTCCGGTTTGTGTCACTTCTGTATCTATACTCCTGATTTCCATGCATGTCCTTTTGCGATTTTGTTGCCTCCAGTCTGAGTCTACAATGTTCACATTCCAACAAGAACAAGGAAAACCATTACATGAACAAGTGTTCTGCAAAAGTCTGTTTGGTTCTGTAGATGGCTGCATAAAAATGATGTTAATAAAATGTAACTGAATGGTATGCTTCCCAAGTGTTGGCCATATACAATGAATCGTCATGGAGGAAACTCTTCCACTTTCTTGGGAAAACCTACAATTATGACTAAGTCCTCATCTGTATTAAGTAATCCATTTATGTGCTTTGCCATAAAAACAGAAAAACGGAATTAAGACAGGGGCAGATCTGTTACATGATGGACACTGGTAGTGCCAGATGGACCCTGTCCTTGAGCTGGATTTTTACCGTATTTTTCAGATTATAAGACGCACTTTTCCTCCCAAAAATTTGGGCTGAAAATGAGGGGTGAGTCTTATAATCAGAATATAGCTTACCGGGAGTGGTGGAGAATTGTCACAGGAGGCAGGGGAGATGCTGCGAGCTTACTGCGGGCGACGGGCTGTGTTTCGGGTTTACTGCGGGCGGTGATGGCAGTGAGGGCTTCAAATAATGGCACTCGGAGCCAGCGCCTGCGCAGATGTAGCTCTTGGCTCAAGATCTCATCTGCGCACGTGCCGCCCCCGGCCCATTTATCTCCCTGGAGCGGACTTAAGGAAAGTGGTGCCCAGAGATGGCGCATGCACAGATTAGATCTCGGCTTGTTATTGTGCTGAGAGCTCCATCTGCGCACAGCAGATTTTTGAAGCCCGCACCGCCAACAGCTTCTGCATGCTCCTCCTGACTCACCTGGGACACCCGCTGCACCGCTCGTAAAATCACCCTACTGCAACACCTCCCCTGCCTCCTGGGACCCCACTCCACCACCATTGCCGCCCCTCTCCGGTAAGACACCACCGGATTATAAAACGGACCCTATTTTTTTTTCTCTAAATTTGGGGTGCATCTTATAAAATCACAGATTAAAAAAACAAAAATTATACAAGAAAAACATGAAACATTTGAAAGGCGCCAATGATTGAAATTGTAACGTTTCTTTTTATTCCGCTCTCGTACCTTCTCGTTTTCTGTTCCTACGCTCTGTTCATTTCTGTAAATATAATTAGTGTGAATGTAAATGTGAACGATGCGTTAAAGGCCAAAGTCAACACATAGGAGTCTTTTATTTCACGTATCCCTGGCCTCGCCGGTAGCAGAGACTTTCCGTTGTGTGAAGTAACGCTCCGGCTGCCAGGAGGACGTCAGGAAATCATTTTACAGATTCATTTCTAGCTCGTTAATGCTGTTCCAGCGACACTGATACCAAAATATCCTTGGCAGCCGGACCGGTCCTGGGACTGAAATCACGTTCAAAGCGCAAAACCAATGGATTCCACAACCGGTGAGAACGTTTCCTTCCAATACCATGCAGTGTCCATTCTTACAGGTCGGGGGGGTTGTTGGCCGGGTCTTTACAGCAGAGCGACGGTCCATTAATGCAATATTTATTCTGGACTCGAATATTTTTTTAATTGCGTTTTGCAGATCTTGTAGAACAATAATTACAAAGTAAGGATGTAAAATGCAATAAATTACAGACATTGTGATGACTACCGCCATTACCCGGCCTCTTATTTATTGTGTGTCTACGCTCCCGACCTTGCTGCATAATAGGGTTAGGCAAAGAAATGTAAAATGCAATTAATTTCACGGGAGGCAATTACCGGAAAACTTTCCAATTGTGTAATTGTGGGAAAGAGAAATCATCGCGTCTTCCAGGGAAGGAGGTGAAGGAGCCGGATCCTCTGTACGGGGTCTTTGTGTTTTATTAAAGGCAAACACGAGCCAAGATTTAGTCCCAAATTTTGGCCGGATTGGCACCAAAAATGCAAAGGGCTTATGTGCTTTAAGATTAACCTATCTGAGACAGCGCCAAGTTTTTTCTCCATTATTGTGCTTTTGTTTTTTGTCCTCGTGGTCTTCCAAGACCCATAACTTTTTCCTTTTTCCATCGACGTACAAGGGCTTGTATTTTGTGGGACAAGTTCTAGTTTTGAATGGCCCCATTCACTTTACCATATGATGTACTGAAAAGCAAATTCAGAGCTGTGAAATGGTGGAATAAACCCTTCACACACTTCAATCATTTTTGGAGGGCTTTTTTCTAAAGGGAACCAGTCACCTACTCACCTGTGGGGTGGTCCGGTACGTTCCAATCTGATGGGCGTCGCTGGTCTAGAGTCCAGCGCCTGCTTTATCCTCTATCCTTGTGTTCACTGTCCTGCTTTTTGCTTTGTGTGGATGATGCGTCCTACGTCATCCACACAGCGTCTTCCATTGCTCTCCTGCGCATGCGCATTTTGCTCTCCCATGCTGAGAGCAGAGCAATATACTGTAATGCGCAGGCATGGGCGATCTTTGACCTTTCCCTGCGCATGTGCATTACAGTACATTGCTCTATCCTCTGCAGGGCAGAGCAAGTTGCACATGCGCAAGAGTGCAATGTAGGGCGCTGTGTGGATGACATCATCCACATGGAGCTAGAAAAGAGAGCGACAATGGAAGAAAGGAGGCACTGGAACTGAGACAAGCGGTGCCCATCAGACTGGAACATATCAGACGGCTCCGTATCTGAGTGAGTCACAGGTTCCCTTTAAGGCATTCATTGTGCAGGAGAAATTACCTAGAATTCTGATTCTCCAGGTCACACCAAACAAAAATTAGATATCTTTTTTTATTTTAAACTAAACTTTGTAAAATACATTTTTGTGTCGCCATTGTTCTTTTTCCATCTAAGGAGGGCTTGTTTTATTGCATGGTGAGCTGTGGCTTTTGTTTGCACCATTCTAGGTTACATAGGACGTTTCGATCTCTTTTTCTTACATTTTACTTTCTGGGAGGTGCAGAGGAGGGCTGAGCAATTGATTAAATTAATTTGATTAATTGCAGTGGAATGTTGACACCATTTTTACTTTTTTCAAAACCAAGAATTCTATATTAGCTCCGCCCCCTCTTCTGTCATTGGTGGAGAAACCAGTGTAGGACGGAGAAAAGAGCTGATGAGCACTGATTGGCTAGAGCAGCTGAAACTTGAGCGTGAGCAGCAGGGCCGTATTTGCCACTAGGCACCCGTGGTCCCGTGCCTAGGGCGGCACGTTGCGGGGGGCGGCACTTTCTGGCAGCAAAAAAAAAAAAAAAAATATATATAAATTTTTTTTTTTTTTTTTACATCCCCGCCCCCCGTCCCCCCCTCCGTTACACTCGGCTGTGTTCGGGGGGGGGGGGGACGGCGGCAGGCATAGTGAGCTGACTAACCCCGGAAGTTCCATGGCCTGCACTTCCGGGGTCAGAGGCGCGCGGGCGCGACAGTCAGCTCACTCACTGCCCCATGCTGCAGCGTCCAATGCTGCAGATGACACACGCCGCGGAGGAGGACGCGTCTGCAGCTGGAGCCAGCCAGAAGAGGAGCCAGCCAGAGCAGGGCGGCGAGCACAGGAGCAGGTAAGGCAGAGCCTTTAATGTATGGGCTCCTTACAGGTTAGTTGATGATCGTTGCAAATTGCGATGCCTCTTTTTGTCCACTGTAATCATGCAAGGGGAGGCTGGGGGGAGAGAGGCTGAGGCTGGGGGAGGCTGGGAAGAGAGAGAGGCTGGGGGGAGGCTGGGAAGAGAGAGAGGCTGAGGCTGGGAAGAGAGAGAGACTGAGACTGGGGGGAGGCTGGGAAGAGAGGCTGAGGCTGGGAAGAGAGAGAGGCTGAGGCTGGGGGGAGGCTGGGAAGAGAGAGAGGCTGGGAAGAGAAAGAGGCTGAGGCTGGGGGGAGGCTGGGAAGAGAGAAAGGCTGAGGCTGGGGGGAGAGAGGCTGAGGCTGGGGGGGAGGCTGGGGGGAGAGAGAGGCTAAGGCTGGGGGGAGAGAGAGGCTGAAGCTGGGGGGGAGGCTGGGAGAAGAGAGGCTGATTCTGGGGGAGGCTGGGAGGGGGAGGCTGATGCTGAGGGAGGCTGATGCTGAGGGAGGCTGGGAGGGGGAGGGAGAGGCTTGGAGGAGGGAAGCTGATGCTGAGGGAGACTTGGAGGAGGGAGGCTAAGGGAGGAGGGAGGCTGAGGCTGGGGGAGGAGGGAGGCTGATGCTGGGGGAGGCTGGGAGGAGGAAGGCTGATACTGGGGGAGGCTGGGAGGAGGAAGGCTGATGCTGGGGGAGGCTGGGAGGAGGAAGGCTGATGCTGGGGGAGGCTGGGAGGAGGGAGGCTGATGCTGGGGGAGGCTTGGAGGAGGGAGGCTGATGCTGAGGGAGGCTGGGAGGAGGGAGGCTGATGCTTGGGGAGGCTGGGAGGGGGAGGGGGAGGCTTGGAGGAGGGAGGCTGATGAGGAGGGAGGCTGATGAGGAGGGAGGCTGATGTTGAGGGAGGCTGATGCTGGGGGAGGCTGGGAGAAGGGAGGCTGATGCTGGGGGAGGCTGGGAGAAGGGAGGCTGATGCTGGGGGAGGCTGGGAGGAGGGAGGCTGATGCTGAGGGAGGCTGGGAGGAGGGAGGCTGATGCTTGGGGAGGCTGGGAGGGGGAGGGGGAGGCTTGGAGGAGGGAGGCTGATGAGGAGGGAGGCTGATGAGGAGGGAGGCTGATGCTGAAGGAGGCTGATGCTGGGGGAGGCTGGGAGAAGGGAGGCTGATGCTGGGGGAGGCTGGGAGAAGGGAGGCTGATGCTGGGGGAGGCTGGGAGGAGAGAGGCTGAGGCTGGGAGGAGGGAGGCTGATGCTGGGGGAGGCTGGGAGGAGGGAGGCTGATGCTGGGGGAGGCTGGGAGGGGGAAGCTTGGAGGAGGGAGGCTGATGCTGAGGGAGGAGGGAGGCTGATGCTGGGGGAGGCTGGGAGGAGGAAGGCTGATGCTGGGGGAGGCTGGGAGGAGGGAGGCTGATGCTGGGGGAGGCTTGGAGGAGGGAGGCTGATGCTGAGGGAGGCTGGGAGGAGGGAGGCTGATGCTTGGGGAGGCTAGGAGGGGGAGGGGGAGGCTTGGAGGAGGGAGGCTGATGAAGAGGGAGGCTGATGAGGAGGGAGGCTGATGCTGAGGGAGGCTGATGCTGGGGGAGGCTGGGAGAAGGGAGGCTGATGCTGGGGGAGGCTGGGAGAAGGGAGGCTGATGCTGAGGGAGGCTGGGAGGAGGGAGGCTGATGCTGGGGGAGGCTTGGAGGAGGGAGGCTGATGCTGAGGGAGGCTGGGAGGAGGGAGGCTGATGCTTGGGGAGGCTAGGAGGGGGAGGGGGAGGCTTGGAGGAGGGAGGCTGATGAGGAGGGAGGCTGATGAGGAGGGAGGCTGATGAGGAGGGAGGCTGATGCTGAGGGAGGCTGATGCTGGGGGAGGCTGGGAGAAGGGAGGCTGATGCTGGGGGAGGCTGGGAGAAGGGAGGCTGATGCTGGGGGAGGCTGGGAGAAGGGAGGCTGATGCTGAGGGAGGCTGGGAGGAGGGAGGCTGATGCTTGGGGAGGCTGGGAGGGGGAGGGGGGAGGCTGATGAGGAGGGAGGCTGATGAGGAGGGAGGCTGATGCTGAGGGAGGCTGATGCTGGGGGAGGCTGGGAGAAGGGAGGCTGATGCTGGGGGAGGCTGGGAGAAGGGAGGCTGATGCTGGGGGAGGCTGGGAGGAGGGAGGCTGATGCTGGGGGAGGCTGGGAGGAGGGAGGCTGATGCTGGGGGAGGCTGGGAGGAGGGAGGCTGATGCTGGGGGAGGCTGGGAGGAGGGAGGCTGATGCTGGGGGAGGCTGGGAGGAGGGAGGCTGATGCTGGGGGAGGCTGGGAGGGGGAGGCTTGGAGGAGGGAGGCTGATGCTCAGGGAGGCTGGGAGGCTGATGCTGGGGGAGGCTTGGAGGAGGGGGGCTGGGAGGAGGGAGGCTGATGCTGGGAGCAGGGAGGCTGATGCTGGGGGAGGCTGGGAGGAGAGAGGCTGATGCTGGAGGAGGCTCATGCTGGGGGAGGCTGGGAGGAGAGAGGCTGATGCTGGAGGAGGCTCATGCTGGGGGAGGCTGGGAGGAGAGAGGCTGATGCTGGAGGAGGCTGATGCTGAAGGAGGCTGGGGGGAGAGAGGCTGCTGCTGGGGGAATGAGAGAGAGGGGCCAATGCTAGAGACAGAGGACAAGGGTTGAGGGATAGAGCAATGACAATATCGATGGCGGGGGAGTGTAAGGACTCAGAATAAGAGGGGGGCAGCATTGGGAGCTCATTATGGAGAAGGGGCAGCATGTGTTGGCTCAGTATGGAGTGGAACAATGTAGGGGAGTCAATATCAAGAGTGGGGTAGTGTGTGTGTGTGTGTGTGGGTCTCAGCATAAGCGCTAGTGTGGTGGTCTTAGTATGATGAATGGGGCAGCATGGAGGTGTCATTATGGAAAAGAGGAAGGCAGCATTAGGAGCTCATGGAGAGGGGCAGCATGCATGGGACATTGTGAGGAGGGGGCAGCATGCATGGGACATTGTGAGGAGGGGGCAGCATGCACGGGACACTGTGAGGAGGGGGCAGCATGCATGGGACATTGTGAGGAGGGGGCAGCATGCATGGGACACTGTGAGGAGGGGGCAGCATGCATGGGACACTGTGAGGAGGGGGCAGCATGCATGGGACACTGTGAGGAGGGGGCAGCATGCATGGGACACTGTGAGGAGGGGGAAGCATGCATGGGACATTGTGAGGAGGGGGCAGCATGCATGGGACATTGTGAGGAGGGGGCAGCATGCACGGGACACTGTGAGGAGGGGGCAGCATGCATGGGACATTGTGAGGAGGGGGCAGCATGCATGGGACATTGTGAGGAGGGGGCAGCATGCACGGGACACTGTGAGGAGGGGGCAGCATGCATGGGACATTGTGAGGAGGGGGCAGCATGCATGGGACATTGTGAGGAGGGGGCAGCATGCATGGGACATTGTGAGGAGGGGGCAGCATGCACGGGACACTGTGAGGAGGGGGCAGCATGCATGGGACATTGTGAGGAGGGGGCAGCATGCACGGGACACTGTGAGGAGGGGGCAGCATGCATGGGACATTGTGAGGAGGGGGCAGCATGCATGGGACATTGTGAGGAGGGGGCAGCATGCATGGGATATTGTGAGGAGGGGGCAGCATGCATGGGACACTGTGAGGAGGGGGCAGCATGATGTGAGACAATGTGCAGATCATATTTCATAATTGAGGAAGGTGTGGTGGGTATAATATAAGGGAGGGCAGTGTGTAGTTTATTAGGGGCAGTGTGACAGTCACAGTATATAAGTGGGGATGGTGTGGTGGGAATATTTTATACTCATGCTATGTTTTGATGTGCCCGTGGTGATCCCCATTGGGGGGGGGGTTAGTGCCCTTCGTTTCTCATTGATACTTTTTAGGCTATGTGCGCACGTTGCGTAAATACATGCAGTTACGCTGTGCTTTGTAGTGCAGCGTAACTGCATGCGTCCTGCGTCCCCTGCACAGTCTATGGAGATTGTGCAGGGGCCGTGCGCACATGGTGCTTTAGAGCACAGCGCTTCAGCTACTGCCGAAGCGCTGCGTAAAAAGAAGTGACATGTCACTTCTTTCCTGCACTTTTCCGGCAGCTCCTGCTCTGTCTATGGCAGGAGCTGCAGGCAGAGCGCATGGAATCGGCGCTCACTACGGACATTTTCTGCAGCGATTAGAAGCGCACATGTGCTCTTCAGATCGCTGCAGAAATTTCTGCAGTGAACTGTACGCAACGTGCGCACATAGCCTTAAAGTGTTTTACAGAGTAGATCTGCCTTAAACAGATGTCGTGTGCGAAAACTCAGTTTTACGTTGTCAATAAGGGGCGCGACCACTTAAAGTGCCTAGGGCAGCACGAAGGCAAAATACAGCCCTGGTGAGCAGTGTACTGGCAGTGGCAGGAGAAGTAGCGGGAGGTGTGTGGTGTACTGGGAGTGGCAGGAGAGAAGTAGCGGGAAGTGAGCGGTGTACTGGGAGTGGCAGGAGAAGTAGCAGGAGGTGAGTGGTGTACTGGGAGTGGCAGGAGAAGTAGCGGGAGGTGAGCGGTGTACTGGGAGTGGCAGGAGAGAAGTAGCGGGAGGTGAGCGGTGTACTGGGAGTGGCAGGAGAAGTAGCGGGAGGTGAGCGCTGTACTGGGAGTGGCAGGAGAAGTAGCGGGAGGTGAGCGGTGTACTGGGAGTGGTAGGAGGGAAGTAGCGGGAGGTGAGCGGTGTACTGGGAGTGGTAGAAGGGAAGTAGCGGGAGTTGAGCGGTGTACTGGGAGTGGCAGGAGAAGTAGCAGGAGGTGAGCGCTGTACTGGGAGTGGTAGGAGGGAAGTAGCGGGAGGTGAGCGGTGAACTGGGAGTGGCAGGAGGGAAGTAGCGGGAGGTGAGCGGTGAACTGGGAGTGGCAGGAGGGAAGTAGCGGGAGGTGAGCGGTGAACTGCGAGTGGCAGGAGAAGTAGCGGGAGGTGAGCGGTGTACTGGGAGTGGTAGGAGGGAAGTAGCGGGAGGTGAGCGGTGAACTGGGAGTGGCAGGAGGGAAGTAGCGGGAGGTGAGCGGTGAACTGGGATTGGCAGCAGGGAAGTAGCGGGAGGTGAGCGGTGAACTGCGAGTGGCAGGAGAAGTAGCGGGAGGTGAGCGGTGTACTGGGAGTGGCAGGGGAAGTAGCGGGAGGTGAGCGGTGTACTGGGAGTGGTAGGAGGGAAGTAGCGTGAGGTGAGCGGTGTACTGGGAGTGGTAGGAGGGAAGTAGCGGGAGGTGAGCGCTGTACTGGGAGTGGCAGGAGAAGTAGCAGGAGGTGAGCGCTGTACTGGGAGTGGTAGGAGGGAAGTAGCGGGAGATGAGCGATGAACTGGGAGTGGTAGGAGGGAAGTAGCGGGAGGTGAGCGGTGTACTGGGAGTGGCAGGAGAAGTAACGGGAGGTGAGCGGTGTACTGGGAGTGGCAGGAGGGAAGTAGCGGGAGGTGAATGGTGTACTGGGAGTGGCAGGAGAAGTAGCGGGAGGTGAGCGGTGTACTGGGAGGGGCAGGAGAAGTAACGGGAGGTGAGCGGTGTACTGGGAGTGGCAGGAGAAGTAGCGAGAGGTGAATGGTGTACTGGGAGTGGCAGGAGAAGTAGCGGGAGGTGAGCAGTGTACTGGGAGTGGCAGGAGGGAAGTAGCAGGAGGTGAGCGCTGTACTGGGAGTGGCAGGAGGGAAGTAGCGGGAGGTGAGCGGTGAACTGCCAGTGGCAGGAGAAGTAGCGGGAGGTGAGCGTTATACTGGGAGTGGTAGGAGGGAAGTAGCGTGAGGTGAGCGGTGTACTGGGAGTGGTAGGAGGGAAGTAATGGGAGGTGAGCGGTGTACTGGGAGTGGCAGGAGAAGTAGCGGGAGGTGAGCGGTGAACTGGGAGTGGCAGGAGGGAAGTAGCAGGAGGTGAGCGCTGTACTGGGAGTGGCAGGAGGGAAGTAGCGGGAGGTGAGCGGTGAACTGCCAGTGGCAGGAGAAGTAGCGGGAGGTGAGCGTTATACTGGGAGTGGTAGGAGGGAAGTAGCGTGAGGTGAGCGGTGTACTGGGAGTGGTAGGAGGGAAGTAATGGGAGGTGAGCGGTGTACTGGGAGTGGCAGGAGAAGTAGCGGGAGGTGAGCGGTGTACTGGGAGTGGCAGGAGAAGTAACGGGAGGTGAGCGGTGTACTGGGAGTGGCAGGAGAAGTAGCGGGAGGTGAGCGGTGTACTGGGAGTGGCAGGAGAGAAGTAGCGGGAGGTGAGCGGTGTACTGGGAGTGGTAGGAGGGAAGTAGCGTGAGGTGAGCGGTGTACTGGGAGTGGCAGGAGGGAAGTAACGGGAGGTGAGCGGTGTACTGGGAGTGGCAGGAGAAGTAGCGGGAGGTGAGCGGTGTACTGGAAGTGGCAGGAGAAGTAGCGGGAGGTGAGCGGTGTACTGGGAGTGGCAGGAGGGAAGTAGCGGGAGGTGAATGGTGTACTGGGAGTGGCAGGAGAAGTAGCGGGAGGTGAGCGCTGTACTGGGAGTGGCAGGAGGGAAGTAGCGGGAGGTGAGCGGTGTACTGGGAGTGGCAGGAGGGAAGTAGCGGGAGGTGAATGGTGTACTGGGAGTGGCAGGAGAAGTAGCGGGAGGTGAGCGGTGTACTGGGAGTGGCAGGAGAAGTAGCGGGTGGTGAGCGGTGTACTGGGAGTGGCAGGAGGGAAGTAGCGGGAGGTGAATGGTGTACTGGGAGTGGCAGGAGAAGTAGCGGGAGGTGAGCGCTGTACTGGGAGTGGCAGGAGGGAAGTAGCGGGAGGTGAATGGTGTACTGGGAGTGGCAGGAGGGAAGTAGCGGGAGGTGAATGGTGTACTGGGAGTGGCAGGAGGCATGTAGCGTGAGGTGAGCGGTGTACTGGGAGTGGTAGGAGGGAAGTAATGGGAGGTGAGCGGTGTACTGGGAGTGGCAGGAGAAGTAGCGGGAGGTGAGCGGTGTACTGGGAGTGGCAGGAGAAGTAACGGGAGGTGAGCGGTGTACTGGGAGTGGCAGGAGAAGTAGCGGGAGGTGAGCGGTGTACTGGGAGTGGCAGGAGAAGTAGCGGGAGGTGAGCGGTGTACTGGAAGTGGCAGGAGAAGTAGCGGGTGGTGAGCGGTGTACTGGGAGTAGCAGGAGGGAAGTAGCGGGAGGTGAATGGTGTACTGGGAGTGGCAGGAGAAGTAGCGGGAGGTGAGCGCTGTACTGGGAGTGGCAGGAGGGAAGTAGCGGGAGGTGAGCGGTGTACTGGGAGTGGCAGGAGGGAAGTAGCGGGAGGTGAATGGTGTACTGGGAGTGGCAGGAGAAGTAGCGGGAGGTGAGCGGTGTACTGGGAGTGGCAGGAGAAGTAGCGGGTGGTGAGCGGTGTACTGGGAGTGGCAGGAGGGAAGTAGCGGGAGGTGAATGGTGTACTGGGAGTGGCAGGAGAAGTAGCGGGAGGTGAGCGCTGTACTGGGAGTGGCAGGAGGGAAGTAGCGGGAGGTGAATGGTGTACTGGGAGTGGCAGGAGGGAAGTAACGGGAGGTGAATGGTGTACTGGGAGTGGCAGGAGGCATGTAGCGTGAGGTGAGCGGTGTACTGGGAGTGGTAGGAGGGAAGTAATGGGAGGTGAGCGGTGTACTGGGAGTGGCAGGAGAAGTAGCGGGAGGTGAGCGGTGTACTGGGAGTGGCAGGAGAAGTAACGGGAGGTGAGCGGTGTACTGGGAGTGGCAGGAGAAGTAGCGGGAGGTGAGCGGTGTACTGGGAGTGGCAGGAGAGAAGTAGCGGGAGGTGAGCGGTGTACTGGGAGTGGTAGGAGGGAAGTAGCGTGAGGTGAGCGGTGTACTGGGAGTGGCAGGAGGGAAGTAACGGGAGGTGAGCGGTGTACTGGGAGTGGCAGGAGAAGTAGCGGGAGGTGAGCGGTGTACTGGAAGTGGCAGGAGAAGTAGCGGGAGGTGAGCGGTGTACTGGGAGTGGCAGGAG
Source organism: Anomaloglossus baeobatrachus (assembly GCF_048569485.1). Taxonomy (NCBI): domain Eukaryota; kingdom Metazoa; phylum Chordata; class Amphibia; order Anura; family Aromobatidae; genus Anomaloglossus; species Anomaloglossus baeobatrachus. The sequence continues at coordinate 21,150,761 of NC_134358.1, read as the reverse complement.
GGAAGTAGCGGGAGGTGAATGGTGTACTGGGAGTGGCAGGAGAAGTAGCGGGAGGTGAGCGGTGTACTGGGAGTGGCAGGAGGGAAGTAGCGGGAGGTGAATGGTGTACTGGGAGTGGCAGGAGAAGTAGCGGGTGGTGAGCGGTGTACTGGGAGTGGCAGGAGGGAAGTAGCGGGAGGTGAATGGTGTACTGGGAGTGGCAGGAGGGAAGTAGCGGGAGGTGAATGGTGTACTGGGAGTGGCAGGAGGGAAGTAGCGGGAGGTGAATGGTGTACTGGGAGTGGCAGGAGAAGTAGCGGGTGGTGAGCGGTGTACTGGGAGTGGCAGGAGGGAAGTAGCGGGAGGTGAATGGTGTACTGGGAGTGGCAGGAGGGAAGTAGCGGGAGGTGAATGGTGTACTGGGAGTGGCAGGAGAAGTAGCGGGAGGTGAGCGCTGTACTGGGAGTGGCAGGAGGGAAGTAGCGGGAGGTGAATGGTGTACTGGGAGTGGCAGGAGGGAAGTAGCGGGAGGTGAATGGTGTACTGGGAGTGGCAGGAGAAGTAGCGGGAGGTGAGCGGTGTACTGGGAGGGGCAGGAGAAGTAACGGGAGGTGAGCGGTGTACTGGGAGTGGCAGGAGAAGTAGCGGGAGGTGAATGGTGTACTGGGAGTGGCAGGAGAAGTAGCGGGAGGTGAGCGCTGTACTGGGAGTGGCAGGAGGGAAGTAGCGGGAGGTGAATGGTGTACTGGGAGTGGCAGGAGGGAAGTAGCGGGAGGTGAATGGTGTACTGGGAGTGGCAGGAGGCATGTAGCGGGAGGTGAGCGGTGTACTGGGAGTGGTTCTGCTATAAAGTTGTATTAGAGGCGGAAAATCCGCAGCATAAAAAAAGACTGCATTTTTAGTGATTTTTTTGCTGCAAAAACGCATTAAAAGCGCAGGTAATCCGCATATGACTGTTATAAATAAAGTTTAGTCCAAGTCAAATACCAGAAGTATCAAAAACAAGCGACATACTGAAAAAAAGAAAAAAGTGCAAAAATAACGCAAGTAAGAAAATCTGCAACATGAAAAACTCACCAAATACTCATCATGGGAACATAGACTTAAGGGTATGTTCACACATGCACAGTTTTGTGCACCAAAAACCAGAGTGTTGGCAGGAAAAGCGCTGTGTACAGAATGCTCATTTTGACTAGATTTTCATGTACATTTTAAGTGCATTTTTGCAACATTTTTGCTTCTTTTTCTTATTTGTTTCAATTGGTGAAAATGCTGCAAAAATGCTGAAAGAATTCATCAGCTGTGGATTTCAAAGCTCAAAAAGTGAGTGAAAAAAAAACTACTGCAGATCGGGAATGAGATTTTTGAAATCCCTTTTACTTTGCTGCTGCTGTAAAATGCAGCTTTTTTTCCCCACACAAAAAATTGCATGGCAAAAACGCCACGTGTGAACATACCCCTGGAGCCTCATGAATCCTCAGTTGTTCACTGAGCGCGATTTCTCCCATGCGCCAGTCCAGAGTGCGGCACTCCTGTCCCCGGGTATGACACAGCATTAGCGGGATTTCAAAGATGTCACCACTGATGTCACCAATCTGTGCCGCAAAATAGATTGAATATCATGATCTCCTAGAAAACCGAGCCATATAAGCTTCACAGGATCACCGAGTTGGAGGCCTTCAATCATGTAGCAGGGACAGGGGAGATCGGCATCGTAAGTGGCTGCCCGGCCCACCTCATTCCTACCGCTTAAGTACCGCTGTCATGATTTACTGCAGCATCTAAACTGTTGTGATTAGATTTTTCTGCAGAGGGATTTTCTGGCAGTGTGGCAGCTACGCCTGACTCATGGTGGAGGAGATGCATCGGGGGAGATGCTAAGAAAAATAGGCATCCGTGCAATTCCATTACTCACTATCAGATACATCTGCCTCTTACATACTATCTCCTCCCATATAGTTACTGTGTATGGATATTGTATGAACGGGGGGATCTAGAAAACCAAATTTCAAACACTCTATTAATTATTCTGAGTAATTAGAGGGGGTCCTCTGTTCAGGATCCTCATCACGTGGTGCTGGGCTCTGAAGGTCCCGCCCTGAAGATGTCAATCATCACCACAAGACAATGAAAATAGTGTTGATGGGAATAATGTGTTAATGCTTTTTTTTTTTCATGTATGTGGCCATCTAGTGGCCAGTTTTAGGTACTGCTCCTTAGCAAGGTATTAGAGGTTGCCTAATGACAGGGGCAGTGAGATACTGTATTTCTCCGAAAAGAAGGCACTGTTTTATATTATTTTTTGCTCTGAAAAATGTGCAAGGGCTTATTTTCGGGGTAGGGCTTATTTTCAGGGAAACATGGGTTAGGGGTAAGTTTAGCCCCCAAAGAAGACAAAACCCCTCCCAGGAGAATCCTTTACCAGACCCCGGACGTCTGCATTGCTTCCAGGTCCTCCTGCGATCTTCAGCAGGTGCTCCCAGTAGGTATGCACCATAGCAGTCCTCCCCTACTTCCAGCCAGCACACACACAGATCAGATCACACACACATCAGATCACACACACACACATCAGATCACACACACATCAGATCACACACACACACCAGATCACACACACATCAGATCACACACACACACATCAGATCACACACACATCAGATCACACACACACACACACACATCAGATCACACACACACACATCAGATCACACACACATCAGATCACACACACACATCAGATCACACACACATCAGATCACACACACACATCAGATCACACACACATCAGATCACACACACACACCAGATCACACACACACACATCAGATCACACACACACATCAGATCACACACACATCAGATCACACACACATCAGATCACACACATCAGATCACACACACACATCAGATCACACACACACACATCAGATCACACACACACACATCAGATCACACACACACATCAGATCACACACACACATCAGATCACACACACACATCAGATCACACACACACATCAGATCACACACAACACATCAGATCACATCACACATCAGATCACACACACACACACACACACACACACACATCAGATCACACACACATCAGATCACACACACATCATATCACATCACACACAAAACATCAGATCACATCACACATCAGATCACACAGGTCACATGACACACACATCAGTGTGACACCAGTATTATCCTCGATCAGAGTGATTTTAGTATGGCTTTATATGTAGTAATGGTTCAGTATGGCCACATGTGCAAAGTGGCCCCAGTATAGCCTGCAACATTGCCTTAGTTTGGCCTTGTCTGCAAGATTGCCCCAGTATGATTTGAGGTGTGGTATGGCCCTATTATGCCTTTTAGGGCAGTATGACTCTATTATGTTCTTAGGTGCAGTTTGGCCTCAGTTTGGTCATCAGTGCAGTATGAACCCAAGTCCAACTATTAGCTGGTGGTCCAACTGTTTTAGTCTTAGGCGCAGTATGTCTGCAGTACTTTCTTTGGTGCAGTATGGCCCAAGTATGGTTTTAGGGGCAGTATTGCCCCTCATTGGTCTAAGGTGCAATATTGCCCCCGTTCTGACATAGGTTCAATATAGCCACAGTATAGACTTAGGCACAGAATAAGTCCAGTATCCTTAATGGTAGTATTGCTCCAGTTTGAACTGAGGTGCAGAATGGCCCAAGTATAGTGATAGGTGCAGTACGTCCCCAGTTTGGTGTTAGGTGCAGTACGTCCCCAGTTTGGTGTTAGGTGCAGTACGTCCCCAGTTTGGTGTTAGGTGCAGTACATCCCCAGTTTGGTGTTAGGTGCAGTACATCCCCAGTTTGGTGTTAGGCGCGGTACGTCCCCAGTTTGGTGCTATGTGCAGTACGTCCCCAGTTTGGTGTTAGGTGCAGTACGTCCCCAGTTTGGTGTTAGGTGCAGTACGTCCCCAGTTTGGTGCTATGTGCAGTACGTCCCCAGTTTGGTGTTAGGTGCAGTACGTCCCCAGTTTGGTGTTAGGTGCAGTACGTCCCCAGTTTGGTGTTAGGTGCAGTACGTCCCCAGTTTGGTGTTAGGTGCAGTACGTCCCCAGTTTGGTGTTAGGTGCAGTATGTCCCCAGTTTGGTGTTAGGTGCAGTACGTCCCCAGTTTGGTGCTGTGTGCAGTACATCCCCAGTTTGGTGTTAGGTGCAGTACGTCCCCAGTTTGGTGTTAGGTGCACTACGTCCCCAGTTTGGTGATAGGTGCAGTACGCCCCAGTTTGGTGTTAGGTGCAGTACGTCCCCAGTTTGGTGTTAGGTGCAGTACGTCCCCAGTTTGGTGTTAGGTGCAGTACATCCCCAGTTTGGTGTTAGGTGAAGTACATCCCCAGTTTGGTGTTAGGTGCAGTACGTCCCCAGTTTGGTGTTAGGTGCAGTACGTCCCCAGTTTGGTGTTAGGTGCAGTACATCCCCAGTTTGGTGTTAGGTGAAGTACGTCCCCAGTTTGGTGTTAGGTGCAGTACATCCCCAGTTTGGTGTTAGGTGAAGTACGTCCCCAGTTTGGTGTTAGGTGCAGTACGTCCCCAGTTTGGTGTTAGGTGCAGTACATCCCCAGTTTGGTGTTAGGTGCAGTACATCCCCAGTTTGGTGTTAGGTGCAGTACGTCCCCAGTTTGGTGTTAGGTGCAGTACATCCCCAGTTTGGTGTTAGGTGCAGTACGTCCCCAGTTTGGTGTTAGGTGCAGTACATCCCCAGTTTGGTGTTAGGTGAAGTACATCCCCAGTTTGGTGTTAGGTGCAGTACATCCCCAGTTTGGTGTTAGGTGCAGTACGTCCCCAGTTTGGTGTTAGGTGCAGTACGTCCCAGTTTGGTGTTAGGTGCAGTACGTCCCCAGTTCGGTGTTAGGTGCAGTACGTCCCCAGTTTGGTGTTAGGTGCAGTACATCCCCAGTTTGGTGTTAGGTGCAGTACGTCCCCAGTTTGGTGTTAGGTGCAGTACGTCCCCAGTTTGGTGTTAGGTGCAGTACGTCCCCAGTTTGGTGCTATGTGCAGTACGTCCCCAGTTTGGTGTTAGGTGCAGTACGTCCCCAGTTTGGTGTTAGGTGCAGTACGTCCCCAGTTTGGTGCTATGTGCAGTACGTCCCCAGTTTGGTGTTAGGTGCAGTACGTCCCCAGTTTGGTGCTATGTGCAGTACGTCCCCAGTTTGGTGTTAGGTGCAGTACGTCCCCAGTTTGGTGCTATGTGCAGTACGTCCCCAGTTTGGTGCTATGTGCAGTACGTCCCCAGTTTGGTGTTAGGTGCAGTACGTCCCCAGTTTGGTGCTATGTGTGCGGTACGTCCCCAGTTTGGTGTTAGGTGCAGTACGTCCCAGTTTGGTGTTAGGTGCAGTACGTCCCCAGTTTGGTGTTAGGTGCAGTACGTCTCCAGTTTGGTGTTAGGTGCAGTACGTCCCCAGTTTGGTGTTAGGTGCAGTACGTCCCCAGTTTGGTGTTAGGTGCAGTACGTCCCAATTTGGTGTTAGGTGCAGTACGTCTCCAGTTTGGTGTTAGGTGCAGTACGTCCCCAGTTTGGTGTTAGGTGCAGTACGTCTCCAGTTTGGTGTTAGGTGCAGTACGTCCCCAGTTTGGTGTTAGGTGCAGTACGTCCCCAGTTTGGTGTTAGGTGCAGTACGTCCCCAGTTTGGTGTTAGGTGCAGTACGTCCCCAGTTTGGTGTTATGTGCAGTACGTCCCCAGTTTGGTGTTAGGTGCAGTATGTCCCCAGTTTGGTGTTAGGTGCAGTACGTCTCCAGTTTGGTGTTAGGTGCAGTACGTCCCAGTTTGGTGTTATGTGCAGTACGTCCCCAGTTTGGTGTTAGGTGCAGTACGTCCCAGTTTGGTGTTATGTGCAGTACGTCCCATGTTTTGGTGTTATGTGCAGTACGTCCCCAGTTTTGTGCTATGTGCAGTACGTCCCCAGTTTGGTGTTAGGTGCAGTACATCCCCAGTTTGGTGTTAGGTGCAGTACGTCCCCAGTTTGGTGTTAGGTGCAGTACGTCCCCAGTTTGGTGTTAGGTGCAGTACGTCCCCAGTTTGGTGCTGTGTGCAGTACGTCCCCAGTTTGGTGCTGTGTGCAGTACGTCCCCAGTTTGGTGCTATGTGCAGTACGTCCCCAGTTTGGTGTTAGGTGCAGTACATCCCCAGTTTGGTGCTATGTGCAGTACGTCCCCAGTTTGGTGCTGTGTACAGTACGTCCCCAGTTTGGTGTTAGGTGCAGTACGTCCCCAGTTTGGTGTTAGGTGCAGTACGTCCCAGTTTGGTGTTAGGTGCAGTACGTCCCCAGTTTGATGTTAGGTGCAGTACGTCCCCAGTTTGGTGTTAGGTGCGGTACGTCCCCAGTTTGGTGTTAGGTGCAGTACGTCCCCAGTTTGGTGTTAGGTGCGGTACGTCCCCAGTTTGGTGTCAGGTGCAGTACGTCCCCAGTTTGGTGTTAGGTGCACTACGTCCCCAGTTTGGTGTTAGGTGCAGTACGTCCCCAGTTTGGTGATAGGTGCAGTACGTCCCAGTTTGGTGTTAGGTGCAGTACGTCCCCAGTTCGGTGTTAGGTGCAGTACGTCCCCAGTTTGGTGTTAGGTGCAGTACGTCCCCAGTTCGGTGTTAGGTGCAGTACGTCCCCAGTTTGGTGTTAGGTGCAGTACATCCCCAGTTTGATGTTAGGTGCAGTACGTCCCCAGTTTGGTGTTAGGTGCAGTACGTCCCCAGTTTGGTGTTAGGTGCAGTACGTCCCCAGTTTGGTGTTAGGTGCAGTACGTCCCCAGTTTGGTGTTAGGTGCAGTACATCCCCAGTTTGGTGTTAGGTGAAGTACGTCCCCAGTTTGGTGTTAGGTGCAGTACATCCCCAGTTTGGTGTTAGGTGAAGTACGTCCCCAGTTTGGTGTTAGGTGCAGTACGTCCCCAGTTTGGTGTTAGGTGCAGTACATCCCCAGTTTGGTGTTAGGTGCAGTACATCCCCAGTTTGGTGTTAGGTGCAGTACGTCCCCAGTTTGGTGTTAGGTGCAGTACATCCCCAGTTTGGTGTTAGGTGCAGTACGTCCCCAGTTTGGTGTTAGGTGCAGTACATCCCCAGTTTGGTGTTAGGTGAAGTACATCCCCAGTTTGGTGTTAGGTGCAGTACGTCCCCAGTTTGGTGTTAGGTGCAGTACGTCCCCAGTTTGGTGTTAGGTGCAGTACGTCCCCAGTTTGGTGTTAGGTGCAGTACATCCCCAGTTTGGTGTTAGGTGAAGTACATCCCCAGTTTGGTGTTAGGTGCAGTACATCCCCAGTTTGGTGTTAGGTGCAGTACGTCCCCAGTTTGGTGTTAGGTGCAGTACGTCCCAGTTTGGTGTTAGGTGCAGTACGTCCCCAGTTCGGTGTTAGGTGCAGTACGTCCCCAGTTTGGTGTTAGGTGCAGTACATCCCCAGTTTGGTGTTAGGTGCAGTACGTCCCCAGTTTGGTGTTAGGTGCAGTACGTCCCCAGTTTGGTGTTAGGTGCAGTACGTCCCCAGTTTGGTGCTGTGTGCAGTACGTCCCCAGTTTGGTGCTGTGTGCAGTACGTCCCCAGTTTGGTGCTATGTGCAGTACGTCCCCAGTTTGGTGTTAGGTGCAGTACATCCCCAGTTTGGTGCTATGTGCAGTACGTCCCCAGTTTGGTGCTGTGTACAGTACGTCCCCAGTTTGGTGTTAGGTGCAGTACGTCCCCAGTTTGGTGTTAGGTGCAGTACGTCCCAGTTTGGTGTTAGGTGCAGTACGTCCCCAGTTTGATGTTAGGTGCAGTACGTCCCCAGTTTGGTGTTAGGTGCGGTACGTCCCCAGTTTGGTGTTAGGTGCAGTACGTCCCCAGTTTGGTGTTAGGTGCGGTACGTCCCCAGTTTGGTGTCAGGTGCAGTACGTCCCCAGTTTGGTGTTAGGTGCACTACGTCCCCAGTTTGGTGTTAGGTGCAGTACGTCCCCAGTTTGGTGATAGGTGCAGTACGTCCCAGTTTGGTGTTAGGTGCAGTACGTCCCCAGTTCGGTGTTAGGTGCAGTACGTCCCCAGTTTGGTGTTAGGTGCAGTACGTCCCCAGTTCGGTGTTAGGTGCAGTACGTCCCCAGTTTGGTGTTAGGTGCAGTACATCCCCAGTTTGATGTTAGGTGCAGTACGTCCCCAGTTTGGTGCTGTGTACAGTACGTCCCCAGTTTGGTGTTAGGTGCAGTACGTCCCCAGTTTGGTGCTATGTGCAGTACGTCCCCAGTTTGGTGTTAGGTGCAGTACATCCCCAGTTTGGTGCTATGTGCAGTACGTCCCCAGTTTGGTGCTGTGTACAGTACGTCCCCAGTTTGGTGCTGTGTGCAGTACGTCCCCAGTTTGGTGTTAGGTGCAGTACGTCCCCAGTTTGGTGTTAGGTGCAGTACGTCCCAGTTTGGTGTTAGGTGCAGTACGTCCCCAGTTTGATGTTAGGTGCAGTACGTCCCCAGTTTGGTGTTAGGTGCGGTACGTCCCCAGTTTGGTGTTAGGTGCAGTACGTCTCCAGTTTGGTGTTAGGTGCAGTACGTCCCCAGTTTGGTGTTAGGTGCAGTACGTCCCCAGTTTGGTGTTAGGTGCAGTACGTCCCCAGTTTGGTGTTAGGTGCAGTACGTCCCCAGTTTGGTGTTAGGTGCAGTACGTCCCCAGTTTGGTGTTAGGTGCAGTACGTCCCCAGTTTGGTGTCAGGTGCAGTACGTCCCCAGTTTGGTGTTAGGTGCACTACGTCCCCAGTTTGGTGTTAGGTGCAGTACGTCCCCAGTTTGGTGATAGGTGCAGTACGTCCCAGTTTGGTGTTAGGTGCAGTACGTCCCCAGTTCGGTGTTAGGTGCAGTACGTCCCCAGTTTGGTGTTAGGTGCAGTACGTCCCCAGTTCGGTGTTAGGTGCAGTACGTCCCCAGTTTGGTGTTAGGTGCAGTACATCCCCAGTTTGGTGTTAGGTGCAGTACGTCCCCAGTTTGGTGTTAGGTGCAGTACGTCCCCAGTTTGGTGTTAGGTGCAGTACATCCCCAGTTTGGTGTTAGGTGCAATACGTCCCAGTTTGGTGTTAGGTGCAGTACGTCCCCAGTTTGGTGTTATGTGCAGTACGTCCCCAGTTTGGTGTTAGGTGCAGTACGTCCCAGTTTGGTGTTAGGTGCAGTACGTCCCCAGTTTGGTGTTAGGTGCAGTACATCCCCAGTTTGGTGTTATGTGCAGTACGTCCCCAGTTTGGTGTTAGGTGCAGTATGTCCCCAGTTTGGTGTTAGGTGCAGTACGTCTCCAGTTTGGTGTTAGGTGCAGTACGTCCCATGTTTTGGTGTTAGGTGCAGTACGTCCCAGTTTGGTGTTATGTGCAGTACGTCCCATGTTTTGGTGTTAGGTGCAGTACGTCCCAGTTTGGTGTTATGTGCAGTACGTCCCATGTTTTGGTGTTAGGTGCAGTATGTCCTCAGTTTGGTGCTATGAGCAGTACGTCCCCAGTTTGGTGCTATGTGCAGTACGTCCCCAGTTTGGTGATAGGTGCAGTACGTCCCCAGTTTGGTGTTAGGTGCAGTACGTCCCCAGTTTGGTGTTAGGTGCAGTACGTCCCCAGTTTGGTGCTGTGTGCAGTATGTCCCCAGTTTGGTGCTGTGTGCAGTACGTCCCCAGTTTGGTGCTGTGTGCAGTACGTCCCCAGTTTGGTGCTATGTGCAGTACGTCCCCAGTTTGGTGTTAGGTGCAGTACATCCCCAGTTTGGTGCTATGTGCAGTACGTCCCCAGTTTGGTGCTGTGTGCAGTACGTCCCCAGTTTGGTGTTAGGTGCGGTACGTCCCCAGTTTGGTGTCAGGTGCAGTACGTCCCCAGTTTGGTGTTAGGTGCACTACGTCCCCAGTTTGGTGTTAGGTGCAGTACGTCCCCAGTTTGGTGATAGGTGCAGTACGTCCCCAGTTTGGTGTTAGGTGCACTACGTCCCCAGTTTGGTGTTAGGTGCAGTACGTCCCCAGTTTGGTGTTAGGTGCAGTACATCCCCAGTTTGGTGATAGGTGCAGTACGTCCCCAGTTTGGTGTTAGGTGCAGTACGTACCCAGTTTGATGTTAGGTGCAGTACATCCCCAGTTTGGTGTTAGGTGCACTACGTCCCCAGTTTGGTGATAGGTGCAGTACGCCCCAGTTTGGTGTTAGGTGCAGTACGTCCCCAGTTTGGTGTTAGGTGCAGTACATCCCCAGTTTGGTGTTAGGTGCAGTACATCCCCAGTTTGGTGTTAGGTGCAGTACGTCCCCAGTTTGGTGTTAGGTGCAGTACATCCCCAGTTTGGTGTTAGGTGCAGTACGTCCCCAGTTTGGTGTTAGGTGCAGTATGTCCCCAGTTTGGTGTTAGGTGCAGTACGTCTCCAGTTTGGTGTTAGGTGCAGTACGTCCCATGTTTTGGTGTTAGGTGCAGTACGTCCCAGTTTGGTGTTATGTGCAGTACGTCCCATGTTTTGGTGTTAGGTGCAGTACGTCCCAGTTTGGTATTATGTGCAGTACGTCCCATGTTTTGGTGTTAGGTGCAGTATGTCCTCAGTTTGGTGCTATGAGCAGTACGTCCCCAGTTTGGTGCTATGTGCAGTACGTCCCCAGTTTGGTGATAGGTGCAGTACGTCCCCAGTTTGGTGTTAGGTGCAGTACGTCCCCAGTTTGGTGTTAGGTGCAGTACGTCCCCAGTTTGGTGCTGTGTGCAGTATGTCCCCAGTTTGGTGCTGTGTGCAGTACGTCCCCAGTTTGGTGCTGTGTGCAGTACGTCCCCAGTTTGGTGCTATGTGCAGTACGTCCCCAGTTTGGTGTTAGGTGCAGTACATCCCCAGTTTGGTGCTATGTGCAGTACGTCCCCAGTTTGGTGCTGTGTGCAGTACGTCCCCAGTTTGGTGTTAGGTGCGGTACGTCCCCAGTTTGGTGTCAGGTGCAGTACGTCCCCAGTTTGGTGTTAGGTGCACTACGTCCCCAGTTTGGTGTTAGGTGCAGTACGTCCCCAGTTTGGTGATAGGTGCAGTACGTCCCCAGTTTGGTGTTAGGTGCACTACGTCCCCAGTTTGGTGTTAGGTGCAGTACGTCCCCAGTTTGGTGTTAGGTGCAGTACATCCCCAGTTTGGTGATAGGTGCAGTACGTCCCCAGTTTGGTGTTAGGTGCAGTACGTACCCAGTTTGATGTTAGGTGCAGTACATCCCCAGTTTGGTGTTAGGTGCACTACGTCCCCAGTTTGGTGATAGGTGCAGTACGCCCCAGTTTGGTGTTAGGTGCAGTACGTCCCCAGTTTGGTGTTAGGTGCAGTACATCCCCAGTTTGGTGTTAGGTGCAGTACATCCCCAGTTTGGTGTTAGGTGCAGTACGTCCCCAGTTTGGTGTTAGGTGCAGTACATCCCCAGTTTGGTGTTAGGTGCAGTACGTCCCCAGTTTGGTGTTAGGTGCAGTACATCCCCAGTTTGGTGTTAGGTGCAGTACGTCCCCAGTTTGGTGTTAGGTGCAGTACATCCCCAGTTTGGTGTTAGGTGCAGTACGTCCCAGTTTGGTGTTAGGTGCAGTACGTCCCCAGTTCGGTGTTAGGTGCAGTACGTCCCCAATTTGGTGTTAGGTGCAGTACGTCCCCAGTTTGGTGTTAGGTGCAGTACGTCCCCAGTTTGGTGTTAGGTGCAGTACATCCCCAGTTTGGTGTTAGGTGCAGTACGTCCCCAGTTTGGTGTTAGGTGCAGTACGTCCCCAGTTTGGTGTTAGGTGCAGTACATCCCCAGTTTGGTGTTAGGTGCAGTACGTCACCAGTTTGGTGTTAGGTGCAGTACGTCCCCAGTTCGGTGTTAGGTGCAGTACGTCCCCAGTTTGGTGTTAGGTGCAGTACGTCACCAGTTTGGTGTTAGGTGCAGTACGTCCCCAGTTTGGTGTTAGGTGCAGTACGTCCCCAGTTTGGTGTTAGGTGCAGTACGTCCCCAGTTTGGTGTTAGGTGCAGTACGTCCCCAGTTTGGTGTTAGGTGCAGTACGTCCCAGTTTGGTGTTAGGTGCAGTACGTCCCCAGTTTGGTGTTAGGTGCAGTACGTCCCAGTTTGGTGTTAGGTGCAGTACGTCACCAGTTTGGTGTTATGTGCAGTACGTCCCCAGTTTGGTGTTAGGTGCAGTACATCCCCAGTTTGGTGTTAGGTGCAGTACGTCCCCAGTTTGGTGTTAGGTGCAGTACGTCCCAGTTTGGTGTTAGGTGCAGTACGTCCCCAGTTTGGTGTTAGGTGCAGTACGTCCCAGTTTGGTGTTAGGTGCAGTACGTCACCAGTTTGGTGTTATGTGCAGTACGTCCCCAGTTTGGTGTTATGTGCAGTACGTCCCCAGTTTGGTGTTAGGTGCAGTACGTCCCCAGTTTGGTGTTATGTGCAGTACGTCCCCAGTTTGGTGTTAGGTGCAGTACGTCCCCAGTTTGGTGTTAGGTGCAGTACGTCCCAGTTTGGTGTTAGGTGCAGTACGTCCCAGTTTGGTGTTAGGTGCAGTACGTCCCCAGTTTGGTGATAGGTGCAGTACGTCCCCAGTTTGGTGTTAGGTGCAGTACGTCCCCAGTTTGGTGCTGTGTGCAGTACGTCTCCAGTTTGGTGTTAGGTGCACTACGTCCCCAGTTTGGTGTTAGGAGCAGTACGTCCCCAGTATGGTGCTATGTGCAGTACGTCCCCAGTTTGGTGCTATGTGCAGTACGTCACCAGTTTGGTGCTATGTGCAGTACGTCCCCAGTTTGGTGCTGTGTGCAGTACGTCCCCAGTTTGGTGTTAGGTGCAGTACATCCCCAGTTTGGTGCTATGTGCAGTACGTCCCCAGTTTGGTGCTATGTGCAGTACGTCCCCAGTTTGGTGCTATGTGCAGTACGTCCCCAGTTTGGTGCTGTGTGCAGTACGTCCCCAGTTTGGTGTTAGGTGCAGTACGTCCCAGTTTGGTGTTAGGTGCAGTACGTCCCAGTTTGGTGTTAGGTGCAGTACGTCCCCAGTTTGATGTTAGGTGCAGTACGTCCCCAGTTTGGTGTTAGGTGCAGTACGTCCCAGTTTGGTGTTAGGTGCAGTACGTCCCCAGTTTGGTGTTAGGTGCAGTACGTCCCCAGTTTGGTGTTAGGTGCAGTACGTCCCCAGTTTGGTGTTAGGTGCAGTACGTCCCCAGTTTGGTGTTAGGTGCAGTACGTCCCAGTTTGGTGTTAGGTGCAGTACGTCCCAGTTTGGTGTTAGGTGCAGTACGTCCCCAGTTTGATGTTAGGTGCAGTACGTCCCCAGTTTGGTGTTAGGTGCAGTACGTCCCCAGTTTGGTGTTAGGTGCAGTACGTCCCCAGTTTGGTGTTAGGTGCAGTACGTCCCCAGTTTGGTGTTAGGTGCGGTACGTCCCCAGTTTGGTGTCAGGTGCAGTACGTCCCCAGTTTGGTGTTAGGTGCACTATGTCCCCAGTTTGGTGTTAGGTGCAGTACGTCCCCAGTTTGGTGTTAGGTGCGGTACATCCCCAGTTTGGTGTCAGGTGCAGTACGTCCCATGTTTTGGTGTTAGGTGCAGTACGTCCCCAGTTTGGTGTTAGGTGCAGTACATCCCCAGTTTGGTGTTATGTGCAGTACGTCCCCAGTTTGGTGCTATGTGCAGTACGTCCCCAGTTTGGTGTTAGGTGCAGTACATCCCCAGTTTGGTGCTATGTGCAGTACGTCCCAGTTTGGTGCTGTGTGCAGTACGTCCCCAGTTTGGTGTTAGGTGCAGTACATCCCCAGTTTGGTGCTATGTGCAGTACGTCCCCAGTTTGGTGTTAGGTGCAGTACATCCCCAGTTTGGTGCTATGTGCAGTACGTCCCCAGTTTGGTGCTGTGTGCAGTACGTCCCCAGTTTGGTGCTGTGTGCAGTACGTCCCCAGTTTGGTGCTGTGTGCAGTACGTCCCCAGTTTGGTGTTAGGTGCAGTACGTCCCCAGTTTGGTGCTATGTGTGCAGTACGTCCCCAGTTTGGTGCTATGTGCAGTACGTCCCCAGTTTGGTGCTATGTGCAGTACGTCCCCAGTTTGGTGTTAGGTGCAGTACGTCCCCAGTTTGGTGCTATGTGCAGTACGTCCCCAGTTTGGTGTTAGGTGCAGTACGTCCCCAGTTTGGTGTTAGGTGCAGTACGTCTCCAGTTTGGTGTTAGGTGCAGTACGTCCCCAGTTTGGTGTTAGGTGCAGTACGTCTCCAGTTTGGTGTTAGGTGCAGTACGTCCCAGTTTGGTGCTATGTGCAGTACATCCCCAGTTTGGTGTTAGGTGCAGTACGTCCCCAGTTTGGTGTTAGGTGCAGTACGTCCCCAGTTTGGTGTTAGGTGCGGTACGTCCCCAGTTTGGTGTCAGGTGCAGTACGTCCCCAGTTTGGTGTTAGGTGCACTACGTCCCCAGTTTGGTGTTAGGTGCGGTACGTCCCCAGTTTGGTGTTAGGTGCGGTACGTCCCCAGTTTGGTGTCAGGTGCAGTACGTCCCATGTTTTGGTGTTAGGTGCAGTACGTCCCCAGTTTGGTGTTAGGTGCAGTACATCCCCAGTTTGGTGTTATGTGCAGTACGTCCCCAGTTTGGTGTTAGGTGCAGTACGTCCCCAGTTTGGTGTTAGGTGCAGTACGTCCCATGTTTTGGTGTTAGGTGCAGTACGTCCCCAGTTTGGTGTTAGGTGCAGTACGTCCCAGTTTGGTGTTAGGTGCAGTACGTCCCCAGTTTGGTGTTATGTGCAGTACGTCCCCAGTTTGGTGTCAGGTACAGTACGTCCCCAGTTTGGTGCTATGTGCAGTACGTCCCCAGTTTGGTGTCAGGTGCAGTACGTCCCCAGTTTGGTGTTAGGTGCAGTACGTCCCCAGTTTGGTGCTGTGTGCAGTATGTCCTCAGTTTGGTGCTATGAGCAGTACGTCCCCAGTTTGGTGCTATGTGCAGTACGTCCCCAGTTTGGTGTTAGGTGCGGTACGTCCCCAGTTTGGTGTTAGGTGCAGTACGTCCCCAGTTTGGTGCTGTGTGCAGTACGTCACCAGTTTGGTGTTAGGTGCAGTACGTCCCCAGTTCGGTGTTAGGTGCAGTACGTCCCCAGTTTGGTGTTAGGTGCAGTACGTCACCAGTTTGGTGTTAGGTGCAGTACGTCCCCAGTTTGGTGTTAGGTGCAGTACGTCCCCAGTTTGGTGTTAGGTGCAGTACGTCCCCAGTTTGGTGTTAGGTGCAGTACGTCCCCAGTTTGGTGTTAGGTGCAGTACGTCCCAGTTTGGTGTTAGGTGCAGTACGTCCCCAGTTTGGTGTTAGGTGCAGTACGTCCCAGTTTGGTGTTAGGTGCAGTACGTCACCAGTTTGGTGTTATGTGCAGTACGTCCCCAGTTTGGTGTTAGGTGCAGTACATCCCCAGTTTGGTGTTAGGTGCAGTACGTCCCCAGTTTGGTGTTAGGTGCAGTACGTCCCAGTTTGGTGTTAGGTGCAGTACGTCCCCAGTTTGGTGTTAGGTGCAGTACGTCCCAGTTTGGTGTTAGGTGCAGTACGTCACCAGTTTGGTGTTATGTGCAGTACGTCCCCAGTTTGGTGTTATGTGCAGTACGTCCCCAGTTTGGTGTTAGGTGCAGTACGTCCCCAGTTTGGTGTTATGTGCAGTACGTCCCCAGTTTGGTGTTAGGTGCAGTACGTCCCCAGTTTGGTGTTAGGTGCAGTACGTCCCAGTTTGGTGTTAGGTGCAGTACGTCCCAGTTTGGTGTTAGGTGCAGTACGTCCCCAGTTTGGTGATAGGTGCAGTACGTCCCCAGTTTGGTGTTAGGTGCAGTACGTCCCCAGTTTGGTGCTGTGTGCAGTACGTCTCCAGTTTGGTGTTAGGTGCACTACGTCCCCAGTTTGGTGTTAGGAGCAGTACGTCCCCAGTATGGTGCTATGTGCAGTACGTCCCCAGTTTGGTGCTATGTGCAGTACGTCACCAGTTTGGTGCTATGTGCAGTACGTCCCCAGTTTGGTGCTGTGTGCAGTACGTCCCCAGTTTGGTGTTAGGTGCAGTACATCCCCAGTTTGGTGCTATGTGCAGTACGTCCCCAGTTTGGTGCTATGTGCAGTACGTCCCCAGTTTGGTGCTATGTGCAGTACGTCCCCAGTTTGGTGCTGTGTGCAGTACGTCCCCAGTTTGGTGTTAGGTGCAGTACGTCCCAGTTTGGTGTTAGGTGCAGTACGTCCCAGTTTGGTGTTAGGTGCAGTACGTCCCCAGTTTGATGTTAGGTGCAGTACGTCCCCAGTTTGGTGTTAGGTGCAGTACGTCCCAGTTTGGTGTTAGGTGCAGTACGTCCCCAGTTTGGTGTTAGGTGCAGTACGTCCCCAGTTTGGTGTTAGGTGCAGTACGTCCCCAGTTTGGTGTTAGGTGCAGTACGTCCCCAGTTTGGTGTTAGGTGCAGTACGTCCCAGTTTGGTGTTAGGTGCAGTACGTCCCAGTTTGGTGTTAGGTGCAGTACGTCCCCAGTTTGATGTTAGGTGCAGTACGTCCCCAGTTTGGTGTTAGGTGCAGTACGTCCCCAGTTTGGTGTTAGGTGCAGTACGTCCCCAGTTTGGTGTTAGGTGCAGTACGTCCCCAGTTTGGTGTTAGGTGCGGTACGTCCCCAGTTTGGTGTCAGGTGCAGTACGTCCCCAGTTTGGTGTTAGGTGCACTATGTCCCCAGTTTGGTGTTAGGTGCAGTACGTCCCCAGTTTGGTGTTAGGTGCGGTACATCCCCAGTTTGGTGTCAGGTGCAGTACGTCCCATGTTTTGGTGTTAGGTGCAGTACGTCCCCAGTTTGGTGTTAGGTGCAGTACATCCCCAGTTTGGTGTTATGTGCAGTACGTCCCCAGTTTGGTGCTATGTGCAGTACGTCCCCAGTTTGGTGTTAGGTGCAGTACATCCCCAGTTTGGTGCTATGTGCAGTACGTCCCAGTTTGGTGCTGTGTGCAGTACGTCCCCAGTTTGGTGTTAGGTGCAGTACATCCCCAGTTTGGTGCTATGTGCAGTACGTCCCCAGTTTGGTGTTAGGTGCAGTACATCCCCAGTTTGGTGCTATGTGCAGTACGTCCCCAGTTTGGTGCTGTGTGCAGTACGTCCCCAGTTTGGTGCTGTGTGCAGTACGTCCCCAGTTTGGTGCTGTGTGCAGTACGTCCCCAGTTTGGTGTTAGGTGCAGTACGTCCCCAGTTTGGTGCTATGTGTGCAGTACGTCCCCAGTTTGGTGCTATGTGCAGTACGTCCCCAGTTTGGTGCTATGTGCAGTACGTCCCCAGTTTGGTGTTAGGTGCAGTACGTCCCCAGTTTGGTGCTATGTGCAGTACGTCCCCAGTTTGGTGTTAGGTGCAGTACGTCCCCAGTTTGGTGTTAGGTGCAGTACGTCTCCAGTTTGGTGTTAGGTGCAGTACGTCCCCAGTTTGGTGTTAGGTGCAGTACGTCTCCAGTTTGGTGTTAGGTGCAGTACGTCCCAGTTTGGTGCTATGTGCAGTACATCCCCAGTTTGGTGTTAGGTGCAGTACGTCCCCAGTTTGGTGTTAGGTGCAGTACGTCCCCAGTTTGGTGTTAGGTGCGGTACGTCCCCAGTTTGGTGTCAGGTGCAGTACGTCCCCAGTTTGGTGTTAGGTGCACTACGTCCCCAGTTTGGTGTTAGGTGCAGTACATCCCCAGTTTGGTGTTATGTGCAGTACGTCCCCAGTTTGGTGTTAGGTGCAGTACGTCCCCAGTTTGGTGTTAGGTGCAGTACGTCCCATGTTTTGGTGTTAGGTGCAGTACGTCCCCAGTTTGGTGCTATGTGCAGTACGTCCCCAGTTTGGTGTTATGTGCAGTACGTCCCCAGTTTGGTGTTATGTGCAGTACGTCCCCAGTTTGGTGCTATGTGCAGTACGTCCCCAGTTTGGTGTTAGGTGCAGTACGTCCCCAGTTTGGTGCTATGTGCAGTACGTCCCCAGTTTGGTGTTAGGTGCAGTACGTCCCCAGTTTGGTGTTAGGTGCAGTACGTCTCCAGTTTGGTGTTAGGTGCAGTACGTCCCCAGTTTGGTGTTAGGTGCAGTACGTCTCCAGTTTGGTGTTAGGTGCAGTACGTCCCAGTTTGGTGCTATGTGCAGTACATCCCCAGTTTGGTGTTAGGTGCAGTACGTCCCCAGTTTGGTGTTAGGTGCAGTACGTCCCCAGTTTGGTGTTAGGTGCGGTACGTCCCCAGTTTGGTGTCAGGTGCAGTACGTCCCCAGTTTGGTGTTAGGTGCACTACGTCCCCAGTTTGGTGTTAGGTGCGGTACGTCCCCAGTTTGGTGTTAGGTGCGGTACGTCCCCAGTTTGGTGTCAGGTGCAGTACGTCCCATGTTTTGGTGTTAGGTGCAGTACGTCCCCAGTTTGGTGTTAGGTGCAGTACATCCCCAGTTTGGTGTTATGTGCAGTACGTCCCCAGTTTGGTGTTAGGTGCAGTACGTCCCCAGTTTGGTGTTAGGTGCAGTACGTCCCATGTTTTGGTGTTAGGTGCAGTACGTCCCCAGTTTGGTGCTATGTGCAGTACGTCCCCAGTTTGGTGTTATGTGCAGTACGTCCCCAGTTTGGTGTCAGGTACAGTACGTCCCCAGTTTGGTGCTATGTGCAGTACGTCCCCAGTTTGGTGTCAGGTGCAGTACGTCCCCAGTTTGGTGTTAGGTGCAGTACGTCCCCAGTTTGGTGCTGTGTGCAGTATGTCCTCAGTTTGGTGCTATGAGCAGTACGTCCCCAGTTTGGTGCTATGTGCAGTACGTCCCCAGTTTGGTGTTAGGTGCGGTACGTCCCCAGTTTGGTGTTAGGTGCAGTACGTCCCCAGTTTGGTGCTGTGTGCAGTACGTCACCAGTTTGGTGTTAGGTGCAGTACGTCCCCAGTTCGGTGTTAGGTGCAGTACGTCCCCAGTTTGGTGTTAGGTGCAGTACGTCACCAGTTTGGTGTTAGGTGCAGTACGTCCCCAGTTTGGTGTTAGGTGCAGTACGTCCCCAGTTTGGTGTTAGGTGCAGTACGTCCCCAGTTTGGTGTTAGGTGCAGTACGTCCCCAGTTTGGTGTTAGGTGCAGTACGTCCCAGTTTGGTGTTAGGTGCAGTACGTCCCCAGTTTGGTGTTAGGTGCAGTACGTCCCAGTTTGGTGTTAGGTGCAGTACGTCACCAGTTTGGTGTTATGTGCAGTACGTCCCCAGTTTGGTGTTAGGTGCAGTACATCCCCAGTTTGGTGTTAGGTGCAGTACGTCCCCAGTTTGGTGTTAGGTGCAGTACGTCCCAGTTTGGTGTTAGGTGCAGTACGTCCCCAGTTTGGTGTTAGGTGCAGTACGTCCCAGTTTGGTGTTAGGTGCAGTACGTCACCAGTTTGGTGTTATGTGCAGTACGTCCCCAGTTTGGTGTTATGTGCAGTACGTCCCCAGTTTGGTGTTAGGTGCAGTACGTCCCCAGTTTGGTGTTATGTGCAGTACGTCCCCAGTTTGGTGTTAGGTGCAGTACGTCCCCAGTTTGGTGTTAGGTGCAGTACGTCCCAGTTTGGTGTTAGGTGCAGTACGTCCCAGTTTGGTGTTAGGTGCAGTACGTCCCCAGTTTGGTGATAGGTGCAGTACGTCCCCAGTTTGGTGTTAGGTGCAGTACGTCCCCAGTTTGGTGCTGTGTGCAGTACGTCTCCAGTTTGGTGTTAGGTGCACTACGTCCCCAGTTTGGTGTTAGGAGCAGTACGTCCCCAGTATGGTGCTATGTGCAGTACGTCCCCAGTTTGGTGCTATGTGCAGTACGTCACCAGTTTGGTGCTATGTGCAGTACGTCCCCAGTTTGGTGCTGTGTGCAGTACGTCCCCAGTTTGGTGTTAGGTGCAGTACATCCCCAGTTTGGTGCTATGTGCAGTACGTCCCCAGTTTGGTGCTATGTGCAGTACGTCCCCAGTTTGGTGCTATGTGCAGTACGTCCCCAGTTTGGTGCTGTGTGCAGTACGTCCCCAGTTTGGTGTTAGGTGCAGTACGTCCCAGTTTGGTGTTAGGTGCAGTACGTCCCAGTTTGGTGTTAGGTGCAGTACGTCCCCAGTTTGATGTTAGGTGCAGTACGTCCCCAGTTTGGTGTTAGGTGCAGTACGTCCCAGTTTCGTGTTAGGTGCAGTACGTCCCCAGTTTGGTGTTAGGTGCAGTACGTCCCCAGTTTGGTGTTAGGTGCAGTACGTCCCCAGTTTGGTGTTAGGTGCAGTACGTCCCCAGTTTGGTGTTAGGTGCAGTACGTCCCAGTTTGGTGTTAGGTGCAGTACGTCCCAGTTTGGTGTTAGGTGCAGTACGTCCCCAGTTTGATGTTAGGTGCAGTACGTCCCCAGTTTGGTGTTAGGTGCAGTACGTCCCCAGTTTGGTGTTAGGTGCAGTACGTCCCCAGTTTGGTGTTAGGTGCAGTACGTCCCCAGTTTGGTGTTAGGTGCGGTACGTCCCCAGTTTGGTGTCAGGTGCAGTACGTCCCCAGTTTGGTGTTAGGTGCACTATGTCCCCAGTTTGGTGTTAGGTGCAGTACGTCCCCAGTTTGGTGTTAGATGCGGTACATCCCCAGTTTGGTGTCAGGTGCAGTACGTCCCATGTTTTGGTGTTAGGTGCAGTACGTCCCCAGTTTGGTGTTAGGTGCAGTACATCCCCAGTTTGGTGTTATGTGCAGTACGTCCCCAGTTTGGTGCTATGTGCAGTACGTCCCCAGTTTGGTGTTAGGTGCAGTACATCCCCAGTTTGGTGCTATGTGCAGTACGTCCCAGTTTGGTGCTGTGTGCAGTACGTCCCCAGTTTGGTGTTAGGTGCAGTACATCCCCAGTTTGGTGCTATGTGCAGTACGTCCCCAGTTTGGTGTTAGGTGCAGTACATCCCCAGTTTGGTGCTATGTGCAGTACGTCCCCAGTTTGGTGCTGTGTGCAGTACGTCCCCAGTTTGGTGCTGTGTGCAGTACGTCCCCAGTTTGGTGTTAGGTGCAGTACGTCCCCAGTTTGGTGCTATGTGTGCAGTACGTCCCCAGTTTGGTGCTATGTGCAGTACGTCCCCAGTTTGGTGCTATGTGCAGTACGTCCCCAGTTTGGTGTTAGGTGCAGTACGTCCCCAGTTTGGTGCTATGTGCAGTACGTCCCCAGTTTGGTGTTAGGTGCAGTACGTCCCCAGTTTGGTGTTAGGTGCAGTACGTCTCCAGTTTGGTGTTAGGTGCAGTACGTCCCCAGTTTGGTGTTAGGTGCAGTACGTCTCCAGTTTGGTGTTAGGTGCAGTACGTCCCAGTTTGGTGCTATGTGCAGTACATCCCCAGTTTGGTGTTAGGTGCAGTACGTCCCCAGTTTGGTGTTAGGTGCAGTACGTCCCCAGTTTGGTGTTAGGTGCGGTACGTCCCCAGTTTGGTGTCAGGTGCAGTACGTCCCCAGTTTGGTGTTAGGTGCACTACGTCCCCAGTTTGGTGTTAGGTGCAGTACATCCCCAGTTTGGTGTTATGTGCAGTACGTCCCCAGTTTGGTGTTAGGTGCAGTACGTCCCCAGTTTGGTGTTAGGTGCAGTACGTCCCATGTTTTGGTGTTAGGTGCAGTACGTCCCCAGTTTGGTGCTATGTGCAGTACGTCCCCAGTTTGGTGTTATGTGCAGTACGTCCCCAGTTTGGTGTCAGGTACAGTACGTCCCCAGTTTGGTGCTATGTGCAGTACGTCCCCAGTTTGGTGTCAGGTGCAGTACGTCCCCAGTTTGGTGTTAGGTGCAGTACGTCCCCAGTTTGGTGCTGTGTGCAGTATGTCCTCAGTTTGGTGCTATGAGCAGTACGTCCCCAGTTTGGTGCTATGTGCAGTACGTCCCCAGTTTGGTGTTAGGTGCGGTACGTCCCCAGTTTGGTGTTAGGTGCAGTACGTCCCCAGTTTGGTGCTGTGTGCAGTACGTCCCCAGTTTGGTGTTAGGTGCGGTACGTCCCCAGGTTGGTGTTAGGTGCGGTACGTCCCCAGGTTGGTGTTAGGTGCAGTACGTCCCCAGTTTGGTGCTGTGTGCAGTTCGTCCCCAGTTTGGTGTTAGGTGCAGTACGTCCCCAGTTTGGTGATAGGTGCAGTACGTCCCCAGTTTGGTGTTAGGTGCAGTACGTCCCCAGGTTGGTGTTAGGTGCAGTACGTCCCCAGTTTGGTGCTATGTGCAGTATGTCCCCAGTTTGGTGTTAGGTGCAGTACATCCCCAGTTTGGTGCTATGTGCAGTACGTCCCCAGTTTGGTGCTGTGTGCAGTACGTCCCCAGTTTGGTGCTGTGTGCAGTACGTCCCCAGTTTGGTGTTAGGTGCAGTACGTCCCCAGTTTGGTGCTGTGTGCAGTACGTCCCCAGTTTGGTGCTGTGTGCAGTACGTCCCCAGTTTGGTGTTAGGTGCAGTACGTCCCCAGTTTGGTGTTAGGTGCAGTACGTCCCCAGTTTGGTGCTATGTGCAGTACGTCCCCAGTTTGGTGTTAGGTGCGGTACTTTCCCAGTTTGGTGCTATGTGCAGTACGTCCCAGTTTGTTGTTAGGTGCGGTACGTCCCCAGTTTGGTGTTAGGTGCAGTAGGTCCCCAGTTTGGTGCTATGTGCAGTACGTCCCCAGTTTGGTGCTATGTGCAGTACGTCCCCAGTTTGGTGTTAGGTGCGGTACGTCCCAGTTTGGTGTTAGGTGCGGTACGTCCCCAGTTTGGTGTTAGGTGCAGTACGTCCCAGTTTGGTGTTAGGTGTGGTACGTCCCCAGTTTGGTGTTAGGTGCAGTACGTCCCCAGTTTGGTGTTAGGTGCACTACGTCCCCAGTTTGGTGTTAGGTGCCGTACGTCCCCAGTTTGGTGTTAGGTGCGGTACGTCCCCAGTTTGGTGTTAGGTGCGGTACGTCCCCAGTTTGGTGCTATGTGCAGTACATCCCCAGTTTGGTGTCAGGTGCAGTACGTCCCATGTTTTGGTGTTAGGTGCAGTACGTCCCCAGTTTGGTGTCAGGTGCAGTACGTCCCATGTTTTGGTGTTAGGTGCAGTACGTCCCCAGTTTGGTGTCAGGTGCAGTACGTCCCATGTTTTGGTGTTATGTGCAGTACATCCCCAGTTTGGTGTCAGGTGCAGTACGTCCCATGTTTTGGTGTTAGGTGCAGTACGTCCCCAGTTTGGTGTTAGGTGCAGTACGTCCCCAGTTTGGTGCTGTGTGCAGTACGTCCCCAGTTTGGTGTTAGGTGCAGTACGTCCCCAGTTTGGTGCTGTGTGTAGTATGTCCTCAGTTTGGTGCTATGAGCAGTACGTCCCCAGTTTGGTGCTATGTGCAGTACGTCCCCAGTTTGGTGTTAGGTGCGGTACTTTCCCAGTTTGGTGCTATGTGCAGTACGTCCCAGTTTGTTGTTAGGTGCGGTACGTCCCCAGTTTGGTGTTAGGTGCAGTAGGTCCCCAGTTTGGTGCTATGTGCAGTACGTCCCCAGTTTGGTGTTAGGTGCGGTACGTCCCCAGTTTGGTGTTAGGTGCAGTACGTCCCCAGTTTGGTGTTAGGTGCAGTACGTCCCCAGTTTGGTGTCAGGTGCAGTACGTCCCAGTTTGGTGTTAGGTGCGGTACGTCCCCAGTTTGGTGTTAGGTGCAGTACGTCCCAGTTTGGTGTTAGGTGCGGTACGTCCCCAGTTTGGTGTTAGGTGCAGTACGTCCCCAGTTTGGTGTTAGGTGCACTACGTCCCCAGTTTGGTGTTAGGTGCCGTACGTCCCCAGTTTGGTGTTAGGTGCGGTACGTCCCCAGTTTGGTGTCAGGTGCAGTACGTCCCATGTTTTGGTGTTAGGTGCAGTACATCCCCAGTTTGGTGTCAGGTGCAGTACGTCCCATGTTTTGGTGTTAGGTGCAGTACGTCCCCAGTTTGGTGTCAGGTGCAGTACGTCCCATGTTTTGGTGTTAGGTGCAGTACGTCCCCAGTTTGGTGTCAGGTGCAGTACGTCCCATGTTTTGGTGTTAGGTGCAGTACATCCCCAGTTTGGTGTCAGGTGCAGTACGTCCCATGTTTTGGTGTTAGGTGCAGTACGTCCCCAGTTTGGTGTTATGTGCAGTACGTCCCCAGTTTGGTGTCAGGTGCAGTACGTCCCATGTTTTGGTGTTAGGTGCAGTACGTCCCCAGTTTGGTGTTAGGTGCAGTACGTCCCCAGTTTGGTGCTGTGTGCAGTACGTCCCCAGTTTGGTGCTATGTGCAGTACGTCCCCAGTTTGGTGTTAGGTGCAGTACGTCCCCAGTTTGGTGCTGTGTGCAGTACGTCCCCAGTTTGGTGCTGTGTGCAGTACGTCCCCAGTTTGGTGCTATGTGCAGTACGTCCCCAGTTTGGTGCTGTGTGCAGTACGTCCCCAATTTGGTGTTAGGTGCAGTACGTCCCCAGTTTGGTGCTATGTGCAGTACGTCCCCAGTTTGGTGCTGTGTGCAGTACGTCCCCAGTTTGGTGCTATGTGCAGTACGTCCCCAGTTTGGTGCTGTGTGCAGTACGTCCCCAGTTTGGTGTTAGGTGCAGTACATCCCCAGTTTGGTGCTATGTGCAGTACGTCCCCAGTTTGGTGCTATGTGCAGTACGTCCCCAGTTTGGTGTTAGGTGCAGTACATCCCCAGTTTGGTGCTATGTGCAGTATGTCCTCAGTTTGGTGTTAGGTGCAGTACGTCCCCAGTTTGGTGTTAGGTGCAGTACGTCCCCAGTTTGGTGTTAGGTGCAGTACATCCCCAGTTTGGTGCTATGTGCAGTACGTCCCCAGTTTGGTGCTGTGTGCAGTACGTCCCCAGTTTGGTGCTGTGTGCAGTACGTCCCCAGTTTGGTGCTGTGTGCAGTACGTCCCCAGTTTGGTGCTATGTGCAGTACGTCCCCAGTTTGGTGCTGTGTGCAGTACGTCCCCAGTTTGGTGTTAGGTGCAGTACATCCCCAGTTTGGTGCTATGTGCAGTACGTCCCCAGTTTGGTGCTATGTGCAGTACGTCCCCAGTTTGGTGTTAGGTGCAGTACGTCCCCAGTTTGGTGTTAGGTGTAGTACGTCCCCAGTTTGGTGCTATGTGCAGTACGTCCCCAGTTTGGTGTTAGGTGCAGTACGTCCCCAGTTTGGTGCTATGTGCAGTACGTCCCAGTTTGGTGTTAGGTGCAGTACGTCCCCAGTTTGGTGTTAGGTGCAGTACGTCCCCAGTTTGGTGCTATGTGCAGTACGTCCCAGTTTGGTGTTAGGTGCAGTACGTCCCCAGTTTGGTGTTAGGTGCAGTACGTCCCAGTTTGATGTTAGGTGCGGTACGTCCCCAATTTTGTGTTAGGTGCGGTACGTCCCCAGTTTGGTGTCAGGTGCAGTACGTCCCATGTTTTGGTGTTAGGTGCAGTACATCCCCAGTTTGGTGTTAGGTGCAGTACATCCCCAGTTTGGTGTTAGGTGCAGTACATCCCCAGTTTGGTGTTAGGTGCAGTACGTCCCAGTTTGGTGTTAGGTGCAGTACGTCCCCAGTTTGGTGTTAGGTGCAGTACGTCCCCAGTTTGGTGTCAGGTGCAGTACGTCCCATGTTTTGGTGTTAGGTGCAGTATGTCCCCAGTTTGGTGCTAGGTGCAGTACGTCCCCAGTTTGGTGTTAGGTGCAGTACGTCCCCAGTTTGGTGTTAGGTGCGGTACGTCCCCAGTTTGGTGTTAGGTGCAGTACGTCCCCAGTTTGGTGCTATGTGCAGTATGTCCCCAGTTTGGTGTTAGGTGCAGTACGTCCCCAGTTTGGTGTCAGGTGCAGTACGTCCCATGTTTTGGTGTTAGGTGCAGTACGTCCCCAGTTTGGTGCTATGTGCAGTACATCCCCAGTTTGGTGTCAGGTGCAGTACGTCCCATGATTTGGTGTTAGGTGCAGTACGTCCCCAGTTTGGTGTTAGGTGCAGTACGTCCCCAGTTTGGTGTCAGGTGCAGTACGTCCCATGTTTTGGTGTTAGGTGCAGTACGTCCCCAGTTTGGTG
This sequence comes from Anomaloglossus baeobatrachus, assembly GCF_048569485.1. Classification (NCBI taxonomy): domain Eukaryota; kingdom Metazoa; phylum Chordata; class Amphibia; order Anura; family Aromobatidae; genus Anomaloglossus; species Anomaloglossus baeobatrachus. The sequence continues at coordinate 21,124,955 of NC_134358.1, read as the reverse complement.
TTAGGTGCAGTACATCCCCAGTTTGGTGTCAGGTGCAGTACGTCCCATGTTTTGGTGTTAGGTGCAGTACGTCCCCAGTTTGGTGCTATGTGCAGTACGTCCCCAGTTTGGTGCTGTGTGCAGTACGTCCCCTGTTTGGTGCTGTGTGCAGTACATCCCCAGTTTGGTGTTAGGTGCAGTACGTCCCAGTTTGGTGTTAGGTGCAGTACGTCCCCAGTTTGGTGTTAGGTGCAGTACGTCCCCAGTTTGGTGTTAGGTGCAGTACGTCCCCAGTTTGGTGCTGTGTGCAGTACGTCTCCAGTTTGGTGTTAGGTGCACTACGTCCCCAGTTTGGTGTTAGGTGCAGTACGTCCCCAGTTTGGTGTTAGGTGCACTACGTCCCCAGTTTGGTGTTAGGTGCGGTACGTCCCCAGTTTGGTGTTAGGTGCGGTACGTCCCCAGTTTGGTGTCAGGTGCAGTACGTCCCATGTTTTGGTGTTAGGTGCAGAACATCCCCAGTTTGGTGTCAGGTGCAGTACGTCCCATGTTTTGGTGTTAGGTGCAGTACGTCCCCAGTTTGGTGTTAGGTGCAGTACGTCCCCAGTTTGGTGCTATGTGCAGTACGTCCCCAGTTTGGTGTTATGTGCAGTACGTCCCCAGTTTGGTGTCAGGTGCAGTACGTCCCATGTTTTGGTGTTAGGTACAGTACGTCCTCAGTTTGGTGCTATGAGCAGTACTTCCCCAGTTTGGTGCTATGTGCAGTACGTCCCCAGTTTGGTGTTAGGTGCAGTACGTCCCCAGTTTGGTGTTAGGTGCAGTACGTCCCCAGTTTGGTGCTATGTGCAGTACGTCCCCAGTTTGGTGCTAGGTGCAGTACGTCCCCAGTTTGGTGTTAGGTGCAGTACGTCCCCAGTTTGGTGTTAGGTGCAGTACGTCCCCAGTTTGGTGTTAGGTGCAGTACGTCCCCAGTTTGGTGCTATGTGCAGTACGTCCCCAGTTTGGTGTTAGGTGCAGTACGTCCCCAGTTTGGTGTTAGGTGCAGTACGTCCCCAGTTTGGTGTTAGGTGCAGTACGTCCCCAGTTTGGTGCTGTGTGCAGTACGTCCCCAGTTTGGTGTTAGGTGCGGTACGTCCCCAGTTTGGTGTTAGGTGCAGTACGTCCCCAGTTTGGTGTTAGGTGCAGTACGTCCCCAGTTTGGTGTTAGGTGCAGTACGTCCCCAGTTTGGTGCTATGTGCAGTACGTCCCCAGTTTGGTGTTAGGTGCAGTACATCCCCAGTTTGGTGCTATGTGCAGTACGTCCCCAGTTTGGTGCTGTGTGCAGTACGTCCCCAGTTTGGTGCTGTGTGCAGTACGTCCCCAGTTTGGTGCTGTGTGCAGTACGTCCCCAGTTTGGTGTTAGGTGCAGTACGTCCCCAGTTTGGTGCTATGTGCAGTACGTCCCCAGTTTGGTGTTAGGTGCGGTACGTCCCCAGTTTGGTGTTAGGTGCAGTACGTCCCCAGTTTGGTGTTAGGTGCAGTACGTCCCCAGTTTGGTGTCAGGTGCAGTACGTCCCAGTTTGGTGTTAGGTGCGGTACGTCCCCAGTTTGGTGTTAGGTGCAGTACGTCCCAGTTTGGTGTTAGGTGCGGTACGTCCCCAGTTTGGTGTTAGTTGCAGTACGTCCCAGTTTGGTGTTAGGTGCGGTACGTCCCCAGTTTGGTGTTAGGTGCAGTACGTCCCCAGTTTGGTGTTAGGTGCACTACGTCCCCAGTTTGGTGTTAGGTGCCGTACGTCCCCAGTTTGGTGTTAGGTGCGGTACGTCCCCAGTTTGGTGTCAGGTGCAGTACGTCCCATGTTTTGGTGTTAGGTGCAGTACGTCCCCAGTTTGGTGTCAGGTGCAGTACGTCCCATGTTTTGGTGTTAGGTGCAGTACGTCCCCAGTTTGGTGTCAGGTGCAGTACGTCCCATGTTTTGGTGTTAGATGCAGTACATCCCCAGTTTGGTGTCAGGTGCAGTACGTCCCATGTTTTGGTGTTAGGTGCAGTACGTCTCCAGTTTGGTCTTATGTGCAGTACGTCCCCAGTTTGGTGTCAGGTGCAGTACGTCCCATGTTTTGGTGTTAGGTGCAGTACGTCCCCAGTTTGGTGTTAGGTGCAGTACGTCCCCAGTTTGGTGCTGTGTGCAGTACGTCCCCAGTTTGGTGTTAGGTGCAGTACGTCCCCAGTTTGGTGCTGTGTGCAGTATGTCCTCAGTTTGGTGCTATGAGCAGTACGTCCCCAGTTTGGTGCTATGTGCAGTACGTCCCCAGTTTGGTGTTAGGTGCGGTACGTCCCCAGTTTGGTGTTAGGTGCAGTACGTCCCCAGTTTGGTGTTAGGTGCAGTACGTCCCCAGTTTGGTGTTAGGTGCGGTACGTCCCCAGTTTGGTGTTAGGTGCAGTACGTCCCCAGTTTGGTGTCAGGTGCAGTACGTCCCATGTTTTGGTGTTAGGTGCAGTACGTCCCCAGTTTGGTGTCAGGTGCAGTACGTCCCATGTTTTGGTGTTAGATGCAGTACATCCCCAGTTTGGTGTCAGGTGCAGTACGTCCCATGTTTTGGTGTTAGGTGCAGTACGTCTCCAGTTTGGTCTTATGTGCAGTACATCCCCAGTTTGGTGTCAGGTGCAGTACGTCCCATGTTTTGGTGTTAGGTGCAGTACGTCCCCAGTTTGGTGTTAGGTGCAGTACGTCCCCAGTTTGGTGCTGTGTGCAGTACATCCCCAGTTTGGTGTCAGGTGCAGTACGTCCCATGTTTTGGTGTTAGGTGCAGTACGTCCCCAGTTTGGTGTTAGGTGCAGTACGTCCCCAGTTTGGTGTTAGGTGCAGTACGTCCCCAGTTTGGTGCTGTGTGCAGTATGTCCTCAGTTTGGTGCTATGAGCAGTACGTCCCCAGTTTGGTGCTATGTGCAGTACGTCCCCAGTTTGGTGTTAGGTGCGGTACGTCCCCAGTTTGGTGTTAGGTGCAGTACGTCCCCAGTTTGGTGTTAGGTGCAGTACGTCCCCAGTTTGGTGTTAGGTGCGGTACGTCCCCAGTTTGGTGTTAGGTGCAGTACGTCCCCAGTTTGGTGTTAGGTGCAGTACGTCCCCAGTTTGGTGTTAGGTGCAGTACGTCCCCAGTTTGGTGCTATGTGCAGTACGTCCCCAGTTTGGTGTTAGGTGCAGTACATCCCCAGTTTGGTGCTATGTGCAGTACGTCCCCAGTTTGGTGCTATGTGCAGTACGTCCCCAGTTTGGTGTTTTGTGCAGTACGTCCCCAGTTTGGTGCTGTGTGCAGTACGTCCCCAGTTTGGTGCTGTGTGCAGTACGTCCCCAGTTTGGTGCTGTGTGCAGTACGTCCCCAGTTTGGTGCTGTGTGCAGTACGTCCCCAGTTTGGTGTTAGGTGCAGTACGTCCCCAGTTTGGTGCTATGTGTGCAGTACGTCCCCAGTTTGGTGCTATGTGCAGTACGTCCCCAGTTTGGTGCTATGTGCAGTACGTCCCCAGTTTGGTGTTAGGTGCGGTACTTTCCCAGTTTGGTGCTATGTGCAGTACGTCCCAGTTTGTTGTTAGGTGCGGTACGTCCCCAGTTTGGTGTTAGGTGCAGTAGGTCCCCAGTTTGGTGCTATGTGCAGTACGTCCCCAGTTTGGTGTTAGGTGCAGTACGTCCCCAGTTTGGTGCTGTGTGCAGTACGTCCCCAGTTTGGTGTTAGGTGCGGTACGTCCCCAGGTTGGTGTTAGGTGCAGTACGTCCCCAGTTTGGTGTTAGGTGCGGTACGTCCCCAGTTTGGTGTTAGGTGCAGTACGTCCCCAGTTTGGTGCTATGTGCAGTACGTCCCCAGTTTGGTGTTAGGTGCGGTACGTCCCCAGGTTGGTGTTAGGTGCAGTACGTCCCCAGTTTGGTGCTGTGTGCAGTACGTCCCCAGTTTGGTGTTAGGTGCGGTACGTCCCCAGGTTGGTGTTAGGTGCAGTACATCCCCAGTTTGGTGCTATGTGCAGTACGTCCCCAGTTTGGTGCTGTGTGCAGTACGTCCCCAGTTTGGTGCTGTGTGCAGTACGTCCCCAGTTTGGTGCTGTGTGCAGTACGTCCCCAGTTTGGTGTTAGGTGCAGTACGTCCCCAGTTTGGTGCTATGTGCAGTACGTCCCCAGTTTGGTGTTAGGTGCGGTACTTTCCCAGTTTGGTGCTATGTGCAGTACGTCCCAGTTTGTTGTTAGGTGCGGTACGTCCCCAGTTTGGTGTTAGGTGCGGTACGTCCCAGTTTGGTGTTAGGTGCAGTACATCCCCAGTTTGGTGTTAGGTGCAGTAGGTCCCCAGTTTGGTGCTATGTGCAGTACGTCCCCAGTTTGGTGTTAGGTGCGGTACGTCCCCAGTTTGGTGTTAGGTGCAGTACGTCCCCAGTTTGGTGTTAGGTGCAGTACGTCCCCAGTTTGGTGTCAGGTGCAGTACGTCCCAGTTTGGTGTTAGGTGCGGTACGTCCCCAGTTTGGTGTTAGGTGCAGTACGTCTCAGTTTGGTGTTAGGTGCGGTACGTCCCCAGTTTGGTGTTAGTTGCAGTACGTCCCAGTTTGGTGTTAGGTGCGGTACGTCCCCAGTTTGGTGTTAGGTGCAGTACGTCCCATGTTTTGGTGTTAGGTGCAGTACGTCCCCAGTTTGGTGTCAGGTGCAGTACGTCCCATGTTTTGGTGTTAGGTGCAGTACGTCCCCAGTTTGGTGTCAGGTGCAGTACGTCCCATGTTTTGGTGTTAGGTGCAGTACATCCCCAGTTTGGTGTCAGGTGCAGTACGTCCCATGTTTTGGTGTTAGGTGCAGTACGTCCCCAGTTTGGTGTTATGTGCAGTACGTCCCCAGTTTGGTGTCAGGTGCAGTACGTCCCATGTTTTGGTGTTAGGTGCAGTACGTCCCCAGTTTGGTGTTATGTGCAGTACATCCCCAGTTTGGTGTTAGGTGCAGTACGTCCCATGTTTTGGTGTTAGGTGCAGTACGTCCCCAGTTTGGTGTTAGGTGCAGTACATCCCCAGTTTGGTGCTGTGTGCAGTACGTCCCCAGTTTGGTGCTGTGTGCAGTACGTCCCCAGTTTGGTGCTATGTGCAGTACGTCCCCAGTTTGGTGCTGTGTGCAGTACGTCCCCAATTTGGTGTCAGGTGCAGTACGTCCCCAGTTTGGTGCTATGTGCAGTACGTCCCCAGTTTGGTGTTAGGTGCAGTACGTCCCCAGTTTGGTGCTGTGTGCAGTACGTCCCCAGTTTGGTGCTGTGTGCAGTACGTCCCCAGTTTGGTGCTATGTGCAGTACGTCCCCAGTTTGGTGTTAGGTGCAGTACGTCCCCAGTTTGGTGTTAGGTGCACTACGTCCCCAGTTTGGTGCTGTGTGCAGTACGTCCCCAGTTTGGTGTTAGGTGCAGTACGTCCCCAGTTTGGTGCTATGTGCAGTACGTCCCCAGTTTGGTGCTGTGTGCAGTACGTCCCCAATTTGGTGTCAGGTGCAGTACGTCCCCAGTTTGGTGCTATGTGCAGTACGTCCCCAGTTTGGTGTTAGGTGCAGTACGTCCCCAGTTTGGTGCTGTGTGCAGTACGTCCCCAGTTTGGTGCTATGTGCAGTACATCCCCAGTTTGGTGCTATGTGCAGTACGTCCCCAGTTTGGTGCTATGTGCAGTACGTCCCCAGGTTGGTGTTAGGTGCAGTACGTCCCCAGTTTGGTGTTAGGTGCAGTACGTCCCCAGTTTGGTGCTATGTGCAGTACGTCCCCAGTTTGGTGTTAGGTGCAGTACATCCCCAGTTTGGTGCTATGTGCAGTACGTCCCCAGTTTGGTGTTAGGTGCAGTACGTCCCCAGTTTGGTGTTAGGTGCAGTACGTCCCCAGTTTGGTGTTAGGTGCAGTACATCCCCAGTTTGGTGCTATGTGCAGTACGTCCCCAGTTTGGTGCTGTGTGCAGTACGTCCCCAGTTTGGTGCTATGTGCAGTACGTCCCCAGTTTGGTGCTGTGTGCAGTACGTCCCCAGTTTGGTGTTAGGTGCAGTACATCCCCAGTTTGGTGCTATGTGCAGTACGTCCCCAGTTTGGTGTTAGGTGCAGTACGTCCCCAGTTTGGTGTTAGGTGTAGTACGTCCCCAGTTTGGTGCTATGTGCAGTACGTCCCCTGTTTGGTGCTATGTGCAGTACGTCCCCAGTTTGGTGCTATGTGCAGTACGTCCCAGTTTGGTGTTAGGTGCAGTACGTCCCCAGTTTGGTGTTAGGTGTAGTACGTCCCCAGTTTGGTGCTATGTGCAGTACGTCCCCAGTTTGGTGTTAGGTGCAGTACGTCCCCAGTTTGGTGCTATGTGCAGTACGTCCCAGTTTGGTGTTAGGTGCAGTACGTCCCCAGTTTGGTGTTAGGTGCAGTACGTCCCAGTTTGATGTTAGGTGCGGTACGTCCCCAGTTTTGTGTTAGGTGCGGTACGTCCCCAGTTTGGTGTCAGGTGCAGTACGTCCCATGTTTTGGTGTTAGGTGCAGTACATCCCCAGTTTGGTGCTATGTGCAGTACGTCCCAGTTTGGTGTTAGGTGCAGTACATCCCCAGTTTGGTGTTAGGTGCAGTACGTCCCCAGTTTGGTGCTATGTGCAGTACGTCCCAGTTTGGTGTTAGGTGCAGTACGTCCCCAGTTTGGTGTTAGGTGCAGTACGTCCCCAGTTTGGTGTCAGGTGCAGTACGTCCCATGTTTTGGTGTTAGGTGCAGTATGTCCCCAGTTTGGTGCTATGTGCAGTACATCCCCAGTTTGGTGTCAGGTGCAGTACGTCCCATGTTTTGGTGTCAGGTGCAGTACGTCCCATGTTTTGGTGTTAGGTGCAGTACGTCCCCAGTTTGGTGTTAGGTGCAGTACGTCCCCAGTTTGGTGTCAGGTGCAGTACGTCCCATGTTTTGGTGTTAGGTGCAGTACGTCCCCAGTTTGGTGCTATGTGCAGTACGTCCCCAGTTTGGTGCTGTGTGCAGTACGTCCCCTGTTTGGTGCTGTGTGCAGTACATCCCCAGTTTGGTGTTAGGTGCAGTACGTCCCCAGTTTGGTGTTAGGTGCAGTACGTCCCCAGTTTGGTGTTAGGTGCAGTACGTCCCCAGTTTGGTGCTATGTGCAGTACGTCCCCAGTTTGGTGTTATGTGCGGTACGTCCCCAGTTTGGTGTTAGGTGCGGTACGTCCCCAGTTTGGTGTCAGGTGCAGTACGTCCCATGTTTTGGTGTTAGGTGCAGAACATCCCCAGTTTGGTGTCAGGTGCAGTACGTCCCATGTTTTGGTGTTAGGTGGAGTACGTCCCCAGTTTGGTGTTAGGTGCAGTACGTCCCCAGTTTGGTGCTATGTGCAGTACGTCCCCAGTTTGGTGTTATGTGCAGTACGTCCCCAGTTTGGTGTCAGGTGCAGTAGGTCCCATGTTTTGGTGTTAGGTGCAGTACGTCCCCAGTTTGGTGCTATGTGCAGTACGTCCCCAGTTTGGTGTTAGGTGCAGTACGTCCCCAGTTTGGTGTTAGGTGCAGTACGTCCCCAGTTTGGTGCTAGGTGCAGTACGTCCCCAGTTTGGTGTTAGGTGCAGTACGTCCCCAGTTTGGTGCTATGTGCAGTACGTCACCAGTTTGGTGTTAGGTGCAGTACGTCACCAGTTTGGTGTTAGGTGCAGTACGTCCCCAGTTTGGTGCTATGTGCAGTACGTCCCCAGTTTGGTGCTGTGTGCAGTACGTCCCCAGTTTGGTGCTGTGTGCAGTACGTCCCCAGTTTGGTGCTATGTGCAGTACGTCCCCAGTTTGGTGCTGTGTGCAGTACGTCCCCAGTTTGGTGCTGTGTGCAGTACGTCCCCAGTTTGGTGTTAGGTGCAGTACGTCCCCAGTTTGGTGCTGTGTGCAGTACGTCCCCAGTTTGGTGCTGTGTGCAGTACGTCCCCAGTTTGGTGTTAGGTGCAGTACATCCCCAGTTTGGTGCTATGTGCAGTACGTCCCAGTTTGGTGTTAGGTGCAGTACATCCCCAGTTTGGTGTTAGGTGCAGTACGTCCCCAGTTTGGTGCTATGTGCAGTACGTCCCAGTTTGGTGTTAGGTGCAGTACGTCCCCAGTTTGGTGTTAGGTGCAGTACGTCCCTAGTTTGGTGTCAGGTGCAGTACGTCCCCAGTTTGGTGTCAGGTGCAGTACGTCCCATGTTTTGGTGTTAGGTGCAGTACGTCCCCAGTTTGGTGTTAGGTGCAGTACGTCCCCAGTTTGGTGTCAGGTGCAGTACGTCCCATGTTTTGGTGTTAGGTGCAGTACGTCCCCAGTTTGGTGTTAGGTGCAGTACATCCCCAGTTTGGTGTCAGGTGCAGTACGTCCCATGTTTTGGTGTTAGGTGCAGTACGTCCCCAGTTTGGTGTTAGGTGCAGTACGTCCCCAGTTTGGTGCTGTGTGCAGTACATCCCCAGTTTGGTGTTAGGTGCAGTACGTCCCCAGTTTGGTGTTAGGTGCAGTACGTCCCCAGTTTGGTGTTAGGTGCAGTACGTCCCCAGTTTGGTGTTAGGTGCAGTACGTCCCCAGTTTGGTGTTAGGTGCGGTACGTCCCCAGTTTGGTGTTAGGTGCGGTACGTCCCCAGTTTGGTGTCAGGTGCAGTACGTCCCATGTTTTGGTGTTAGGTGCAGAACATCCCCAGTTTGGTGTCAGGTGCAGTACGTCCCATGTTTTGGTGTTAGGTGCAGTACGTCCCCAGTTTGGTGTTAGGTGCAGTACGTCCCCAGTTTGGTGTTATGTGCAGTACGTCCCCAGTTTGGTGTCAGGTGCAGTACGTCCCATGTTTTGGTGTTAGGTACAGTACGTCCTCAGTTTGGTGCTATGAGCAGTACTTCCCCAGTTTGGTGCTATGTGCAGTACGTCCCCAGTTTGGTGTTAGGTGCAGTACGTCCCCAGTTTGGTGTTAGGTGCAGTACGTCCCCAGTTTGGTGCTATGTGCAGTACGTCCCCAGTTTGGTGCTAGGTTCAGTACGTCCCCAGTTTGGTGTTAGGTGCAGTACGTCCCCAGTTTGGTGTTAGGTGCAGTACGTCCCCAGTTTGGTGTTAGGTGCAGTACGTCCCCAGTTTGGTGCTATGTGTGCAGTACGTCCCCAGTTTGGTGTTAGTTGCAGTACGTCCCCAGTTTGGTGCTATGTGCAGTACGTCCCCAGTTTGGTGCTATGTGCAGTACGTCCCCAGTTTGGTGTTAGGTGCAGTACGTCCCCAGTTTGGTGCTATATGCAGTACGTCCCCAGTTTGGTGTTAGGTGCAGTACGTCCCCAGTTTGGTGCTATGTGCAGTACGTCCCCAGTTTGGTGTTAGGAGCAGTACGTCCCCAGTTTGGTGCTGTGTGCAGTACGTCCCCAGTTTGGTGCTATGTGCAGTACGTCCCCAGTTTGGTGCTATGTGCAGTACGTCCCCAGTTTGGTGTTAGGTGCGGTACGTCCCCAGTTTGGTGCTATGTGCAGTACGTCCCCAGTTTGGTGTTAGGTGCAGTACGTCCCCAGTTTGGTGCTATGTGCAGTACGTCCCCAGTATGGTGCTATGTGCAGTACGTCCCCAGTTTGGTGTTAGGTGCAGTACGTCCCCAGTTTGGTGTTAGGTGCAGTACGTCCCCAGTTTGGTGTTAGGTGCAGTACGTCCCCAGTTTGGTGTTAGGTGCAGTACGTCCCCAGTTTGGTGCTATATGTGCAGTACGTCCCCAGTTTGGTGCTATGTGCAGTACGTCCCCAGTTTGGTGTTAGGTGCGGTACGTCCCCAGTTTGGTGCTATGTGTGCAGTACGTCCCCAGTTTGGTGTTAGGTGCAGTACGTCCCCAGTTTGGTGCTATGTGCAGTACGTCCCCAGTTTGGTGTTAGGTGCAGTACGTCCCCAGTTTGGTGCTATGTGCAGTACGTCCCCAGTTTGGTGTTAGGTGCAGTACGTCCCCAGTTTGGTGCTAGGTGCAGTACGTCCCCAGTTTGGTGCTATGTGCAATACGTCCCCAGTTTGGTGCTATGTGCAGTACGTCCCAAGTTTGGTGCTATGTGCAGTACGTCCCCAGTTTGGTGTTAGGTGCAGTACGTCCCCAGTTTGGTGTTAGGTGCAGTACGTCCCCAGTTTGGTGTTAGGTGCAGTACGTCCCCAGTTTGGTGCTAGGTGCAGTACGTCCCCAGTTTGGTGTTAGGTGCAGTACGTCCCCAGTTTGGTGCTGTGTGCAGTACGTCCCCAGTTTGGTGTTAGGTGCAGTACGTCCCCAGTTTGGTGCTATGTGCAGTACGTCCCCAGTTTGGTGCTATGTGCAGTACGTCCCCAGTTTGGTGTTATGTGCAGTACGTCCCCAGTTTGGTGTCAGGTGCAGTACGTCCCATGTTTTGGTGTTAGGTGCAGTACGTCCCCAGTTTGGTGCTATGTGCAGTACGTCCCCAGTTTGGTGTTAGGTGCAGTACGTCCCCAGTTTGGTGCTGTGTGCAGTACATCCCCAGTTTGGTGCTATGTGCAGTACGTCCCCAGTTTGGTGCTAGGTGCAGTACGTCCCCAGTTTGGTGCTATGTGCAGTACGTCCCCAGTTTGGTGCTAGGTGCAGTACGTCCCCAGTTTGGTGCTATGTGCAGTACGTCCCCAGTTTGGTGCTAGGTGCAGTACGTCCCCAGTTTGGTGCTATGTGCAGTACGTCCCCAGTTTGGTGCTAGGTGCAGTACGTCCCCAGTTTGGTGCTATGTGCAGTACGTCCCCAGTTTGGTGCTAGGTGCAGTACGTCCCCAGTTTGGTGCTATGTGCAGTACGTCCCCAGTTTGGTGTCAGGTGCAGTACGTCCCATGTTTTGGTGTTAGGTGCAGTACGTCCCCAGTTTGGTGTTAGGTGCAGTACATCCCCAGTTTGGTGTCAGGTGCAGTACGTCCCATGTTTTGGTGTTAGGTGCAGTACGTCCCCAGTTTGGTGTTAGGTGCAGTACGTCCCCAGTTTGGTGCTGTGTGCAGTACATCCCCAGTTTGGTGTTAGGTGCAGTACGTCCCAGTTTGGTGTTAGGTGCAGTACGTCCCCAGTTTGGTGTTAGGTGCAGTACGTCCCCAGTTTGGTGTTAGGTGCACTACGTCCCCAGTTTGGTGCTGTGTGCAGTACGTCTCCAGTTTGGTGTTAGGTGCAGTACGTCCCCAGTTTGGTGTTAGGTGCAGTACGTCCCCAGTTTGGTGTTAGGTGCACTACGTCCCCAGTTTGGTGCTGTGTGCAGTACGTCTCCAGTTTGGTGTTAGGTGCAGTACGTCCCCAGTTTGGTGCTAGGTGCAGTACGTCCCCAGTTTGGTGCTAGGTGCAGTACGTCCCCAGTTTGGTGTTAGGTGCAGTACGTCCCCAGTTTGGTGTTAGGTGCAGTACGTCCCCAGTTTGGTGCTAGGTGCAGTACGTCCCCAGTTTGGTGTTAGGTGCAGTACGTCCCCAGTTTGGTGTTAGGTGCAGTACGTCCCCAGTTTGGTGCTGTGTGCAGTACGTCTCCAGTTTGGTGTTAGGTGCAGTACGTCCCCAGTTTGGTGTTAGGTGCAGTACGTCCCCAGTTTGGTGTTAGGTGCAGTACGTCCCCAGTTTGGTGTTAGGTGCAGTACGTCCCCAGTTTGGTGCTATGTGCAGTACGTCCCCAGTTTGGTGTTAGGTGCAGTATGTCTCCAGTTTGGTGCTATGTGCAGTACGTCCCCAGTTTGTTGTTAGGTGCAGTACGTCCCCAGTTTGGTGCTAGGTGCAGTACGTCCCCAGTTTGGTGCTATGTGCAGTACGTCCCCAGTTTGGTGTTAGGTGCAGTATGTCTCCAGTTTGGTGCTATGTGCAGTACGTCCCCAGTTTGTTGTTAGGTGCAGTACGTCCCCAGTTTGGTGTTAGGTGCAGTACGTCCCCAGTTTGGTGCTATGTGCAGTACGTCCCCAGTTTGGTGTTAGGTGCAGTACGTCCCCAGTTTGGTGCTGTGTGCAGTACGTCCCCAGTTTGGTGCTATGTGCAGTACGTCCCCAGTTTGGTGCTAGGTGCAGTACGTCCCCAGTTTGGTGCTATGTGCAGTACGTCCCCAGTTTGGTGCTAGGTGCAGTACGTCCCCAGTTTGGTGCTATGTGCAGTACGTCCCCGATATGGCCTTAGTGTCTGTCTGATCCTATAGACAGTGTCCGTGTGCACAATATGTTGGATATTTAGATTCTGCAGCAGTAGAGTCAATTACACGGTGCAGAACTCGTCGGGATAGTATAAGCGCAGTGAGGCAGCCCACGTGGTAATCTTTATTGTAATAATTGGGAAATGTGCTATTAATGAGGAGTCATGTTAAGAGGAGCGGCGATGGCCGGCAATCAGCCGGAGATATTGTCACGTAATTAGCGCTGTGCGCGCTCGGATCTCCGTCACATGTCTTCATAATGATGATGATGTTTCATTAATTCCAAATATTGTTTCTGCTCGCTTGTCACAACATTTCACAGAAGAATTTCATTATTATGATGATTTTTTTACTCCGATATCTGAACCGAGCGTCTCTTTAGAATGATAATTATACACATTGGATTTTTTAATAAAACGCTAAGCCACGTCCTGAGATTTACAACAATAAAGATTAAGCCAATTATTTTTTAATTAAGCTGCGTGTTCAGATCTAATTTAGGCGTAAGTGAAGGATGTAAGTGAGGTTCAGGTCCTCGATAGGTTATTACAATATTAATTGCATAAGAACATAGTTCCAGGAATTAAAAGGGTTAGGAAAGCATTGCCTATATGCCCTATTAGGCTAAACGATTGTCGGAGACGATGATCACCTGCTCGGGACGGTTTGCATTACGATGCATCGATGCTATAAAGCTTCAATCTACAGTCGTGGCCAAAAGTCTTGAGACTAACGCAAAATTTTGTCGTCACACATTTTGCAGCTTCTGTGATTTTTTAGATGGATGTTTCGAAATACAATTATCAGCATTTCAGAAGTTTTTACACTTTTATTGACAATACATGAAGTTTCTGTAAAGCCTTGACATTTCCAACCCTGACCCTGACTTCTCCAGACTTCTGACCTTGTCCCCGGCAGCTGGACATCGGCTTCTGGGCCAAATCCTGTCTGATGACCCATTCTTGTCTCATCAGAGCTCCCAATTTCTGGGTTTTGTTTGCTGCTTTTTGAGGATTGACCGCAGGTTCTCAATGGGAACGAAATCTGGGGGGGTCTCCTGGCTATGGACCCAAAATGTCAATGTGTGGTTCCCTGAGCCACTTAGTTCTCACTTTTACTTTGTGACCTTTGTCTCTGAACAGTAGAACAATGTACAACAACTCCAGAGTCCGCTAAACCTTCCTGAGGGTCTTTTGCAGTCACACAGGGTGTGATGGTGGAATATGGGGGATTGTGTATTATTTTGTGTAGGTTCGTATTTTAGGTGTGATGCTCTGTCCATTCTATGTATTATTTGTCCTGTCTGCAGGGTTATAACCCCCTGTAGTGCTTCTGTCCCTAGGTCTGTGGTATGGGGCCTGGAATCCACCTAAACTCTTTGCTTACCTGGGGGATTAGTCATTCTGGGTGAGACTTAGGCTGGCTTTGCACACTACGATATTGCAGGTGCCATGTCGGTGGGGTCAAATCGAAAGTGACGCACATCCGGCGTCACTTGCGATGTCGTAGTGTGTAAAACCTTTTTGATACGATGAACGAGCGCAAAAGCGTCGTTATCGTATCATCAGTGTAGTCGCCGACATTTCCATAATGGCGGTGCAGTGACAGGTACGATGTTGTTCCTCGTTCCTGCGGCAGAACACATCGCTGTAAAGCCGCAGGAGCGAGGAACATCACCTTACCTGCGTCCCAGCTGCTATGAGAAGGAAGGAGGTGGGCGGGATGTTTACATCCTGCTCATCTCTGCCCCTCCGCTGCTATTGGCCACCTGCCGTGTGACGTCGCTGTGACGCCGCACGACCCACCCCCTTAGGAAGGAGGCAGATTGCCGGCCAGAGCGACGTTGCAGGACAGGTGAGTGCATGTGAAGCTGCCGTAGCGATAATGTTCGCTACGGCAGCTATCACAAGATATCGCTGCTGCGACGGGGGCGGGGACTATCGCGCTCGACATCGCAGCGTCGGCTTGCGATGTCGCAGCGTGCAAAGTACCCCTTACAAGAGAGAAGGTGTAAGATTGATCATCTGAGGGAGAAGTTGACACCCCAGAGAGACTGTGAGAAACCCCAATTTCCCTGGAAAAGGACTGCTGGAGGATTATGACTAACCTCCTGGGACATTTATGCCATTACTGGACTATTTTACCCTCTGTGTGGTGGATTATTTGATGGACCTTCCGACTTGCTTGGAATAAATGTTCTTTGGATTGTTCAATCATTCCTCACTCTGTTGATATCGGAAAAGGACCACGTGACACAGGGGTTCTGATTTGCCTCTACCAATCCTACCAGAAGATCTCACAGATATCTTTCTTGGTCTTCCCGACCTTATCTTGGTCTCCACTGTTTCTGGTAACTTGACATTGCTTAATTACATTTTGAACTGAGGAAAAGGCAACTTGAAAACACATCTTCTTATAGCTTTCTCCTGCTTTTTGAGCTTCCACCATTTTCATTTTCAGAGTGCTAGGCAGCTGCTCAGAAGATCCCATGGCTGCTGTTCTTGACACAAGGCTAGAGGAGGCTGGGTTTTTATAAAATTGTGAAATTTACATCACCCGGGCTTTTCTAACGATGATAGTGAACAAGACAAAACAGGATAATTAACGTCTGAAACCTTGGTGAAAGTTATCTGAGCACACAAATCTCCAAAGGTATAAAAACCTTTTGTACATGACCATTTTCATTTTTGTAATTTTTAAAATTTAAAAAATGAAAATATATTTTCTTTGTCTAGAATGCAAAGTAAATGTGTCATCTTTAGCTTTGTGCCTTTTGTAGATCATTTCATCTTAAACTGGCTTAATTGTTCACAATAACAGTAATTTTGACCCGGGGTGCCCAAACCTTTGCATGCCACTATAGTCCCCTCACTGCTCACCTTTTTGGTGGCCACACTGCTCATTGTCCGCTGTCCGGTCTTCAGAGTCTCTTCCTCCAGCTGCTCTGCACCTCATTTTATTCTTCACTATAGTCCCGGTCTACAGCAAAGAGCAGAAAGCTGAGGAGTGCGCCGGCAAAAAGAAGAGGCGCAAAGAAAGTGTGGTGCGGCAGCGAGGCCTGGAGGAGGCTGCAGAGGGGATTATTAGGATTTTGTTTTCGTTTTTTTTTACATCTTACATTTATTATGATTTGGAGTCTAGAGGGAGCATAATAAGGAAAATTAATTTTGTGATGAATATCTAATCTCACAAATCAGATTTCATGGGAAAATCAGTAAACTGGTGAAATTGACTTTCAAACAATATGCTCACTAGTCAGTCTCAATTTTTTGGCCATGGCTATATGTGCAACTAGATAACTACAATAACGCTGCCACTACGTACAATAATATAACTACTATACTGCCCCCTATATACAAGCATATAACTACTATAATACTGCCCCTATGTACAAGAATATAACTACTATAATACTGCCCCCTATGTACAAGAATATAACTACTATACTGCCCCCTATGTACAAGAATATAACTACTATAATACTGCCCCTATGTACAAGAATACAACTACTATAATACTGCTCCTATGTACAAGAATATAACTACTATAATACTGCCCCTATGTACAAGAATATAACTACTATAATACTGCTCCTATGTACAAGAATATAACTACTATAATACTGCTCCATATGTACAAGAATACAACTACTATAATACTGCCCCCTATGTACAAGAATATAACTACTATAATACTGCCCCCTATGTACAAGAATATAACTACTATAATACTGCCCCTATGTACAAGAATATAACTACTATAATACTGCCCCCTATGTACAAGAATATAACTACTATAATACTGCCCCCTATGTACAAGAATATAACTACTATACTGCCCCCTATGTACAAGAATATAACTACTATAATACTGCCCCTATGTACAAGAATATAACTACTATAATACTGCTCCTATGTACAAGAATATAACTACTATAATGCTGCCCCTATATACAAGAATATAACTACTATAATACTGTCCCCTATATACAAGAATATAACAACTATAATACTGCCCCATGTACAAGAATATAACTACTATAATACTACCCCCTATATACAAGAATATAACTACTATAATACTGCCCTCTATATACAAGAATATAACTACTATAATACTGCCCCCTATATACAAGAATATAACTACTATAATACTGCCCTCTATATACAAGAATATAACTACTATAATACCGCACTCTATATACACGAATATAACTACTATAATACTGCCCTCTATATACAAGAATATAACTACTATAATACCGCCCTCTATATACAAGAATATAACTACTATAATACTGCCCTCTATATACAAGAATATAACTACTATAATACCGCCCTCTATATACAAGAATATAACTACTATAATACCGCCCTCTATATACAAGAATATAACTACTATAATACTGCCCTCTATATACAAGAATATAACTACTATAATACCGCCCTCTATATACAAGAATATAACTACTATAATACTGCTCCTATGTACAAGAATATAACTACTATACTGCCCCCTATGTACAAGAATATAACTACTATAATACTGCCCCTATGTACAAGAATATAACTACTATAATACTGCTCCTATGTACAAGAATATAACTACTATAATGCTGCCCCTATATACAAGAATATAACTACTATAATACTGCCTCTATGTACAAGAATATAACTACTATACTGCCCCTATGTACAAGAATATAACTACTATAATACTGCCCCTATGTACAAGAATATAACTACTATAATACTGCCCCCTATGTACAGGAATATAACTACTATAATACTGCCCCCTATATACAAGAATATAACTACTATAATACTGCCCCCTATATACAAGAATATAACTACTATAATACTGCTCCCTATGTACAGGAATATAACTACTATAATACTGCCCCCTATATACAAGAATATAACTACTATAATACTGCCCCCTATATACAAGAATATAACTACTATAATGCTGCCCCCTATGTACAGGAATATAACTACTATAATACTGCCCCCTATATACAAGAATATAACTACTATAATACTGCCCCCTATATACAAGAATATAACTACTATAATACTGCCCCCTATGTACAGGAATATAACTACTATAATACTGCCCCCTATATACAAGAATATAACTACTATAATACTACCCCTATATACAAGAATATAACTACTATAATACTGCCCCTATGTACAAGAATATAACTACTATAATACTGCCCCTATGTACAAGAATATAACTACTATAATACTGCCCCCTATGTACAAGAATATAACTACTATACTGCCCCTATGTACAAGAATATAACTACTATAATACTGCCCCTATGTACAAGAATATAACTACTATAATACTGCCCCCTATGTACAGGAATATAACTACTATAATACTGCCCCCTATATACAAGAATATAACTACTATAATACTGCCCCCTATATACAAGAATATAACTACTATAATACTGCCCCTATGTACAGGAATATAACTACTATAATACTGCTCCTATATACAAGAATATAACTACTATAATACTGCCCCCTATGTACAGGAATATAACTACTATAATACTTCCCCCTATATACAAGAATATAACTACTATAATACTGCCCCCTATATACAAGAATATAACTACTATAATACTGCCCCCTATGTACAGGAATATAACTACTATAATACTGCCCCCCTATATACAAGAATATAACTACTATAATACTACCCCTATATACAAGAATATAACTACTATAATACTGCCCCTATGTACAAGAATATAACTACTATAATACTGCCCCTATGTACAAGAATATAACTACTATAATACTGCCCCCTATGTACAAGAATATAACTACTATACTGCCCCTATGTACAAGAATATAACTACTATAATACTGCCCCTATGTACAAGAATATAACTACTATAATACTGCCCCCTATGTACAGGAATATAACTACTATAATACTGCCCCCTATATACAAGAATATAACTACTATAATACTGCCCCCTATATACAAGAATATAACTACTATAATACTGCCCCTATGTACAAGAATATAACTACTATAATACTGCCCCTATGTACAGGAATATAACTACTATAATACTGCTCCTATATACAAGACTATAACTACTATAATACTGCCCCCTATGTACAAGAATATAACTACTATAATACTGCTCCTATGTACAAGAATATAACTACTATAATACTGCTCCTATATACAAGACTATAACTACTATAATACTGCCCCTATGTACAAGAATATAACTACTATAATACTGCCCCCTATATACAAGAATATAACAACTATAATACTGCCCCATGTACAAGAATATAACTACTATAATACTACCCCCTATATACAAGAATATAACTACTATAATACTGCCCTCTATATACAAGAATATAACTACTATAATACTGCCCCCTATATACAAGAATATAACTACTATAATACTGCCCTCTATATACAAGAATATAACTACTATAATACCGCACTCTATATACACGAATATAACTACTATAATACTGCCCTCTATATACAAGAATATAACTACTATAATACCGCCCTCTATATACAAGAATATAACTACTATAATACTGCTCCTATGTACAAGAATATAACTACTATAATACTGCTCCTATATACAAGACTATAACTACTATAATACTGCCCCTATGTACAAGAATATAACTACTATAATACTGCCCCCTATATACAAGAATATAACAACTATAATACTGCCCCCTATATACAAGAATATAACTACTATAATACTGCCCTCTATATACAAGAATATAACTACTATAATACCGCCCTCTATATACATGAATATAACTACTATAATACTGCCCTCTATATACAAGAATATAACTACTATAATACCGCCCTCTATATACAAGAATATAACTACTATAATACTGCTCCTATGTACAAGAATATAACTACTATAATACTGCTCCTATATACAAGACTATAACTACTATAATACTGCCCCTATGTACAAGAATATAACAACTATAATACTGCCCCCTATATACAAGAATATAACTACTATAATACTGCCCCCTATATACAAGAATATAACTACTATAATACTGCCCCCTATATACAAGAATATAACTACTATAAGACTGGCTTTTTATGGACAAAGATGTTTCCACTTTCCTTTCTTTACTGGTGACAATAATTTAGACTTAACTAAAGAGGTTTTGAAGTATTTTCATGGTCACGTTGTATTGTCACATCTGATGATTTTTTATAGGATTATAAAACATTTGACCCTCTTATGATATCACTTTCTATAATTTATCCGTTAGACATCGCGGTGTTCTGCGCTTATAAAACTGTTATATTGTTTCTCCCCGGATCACACGATAAATTTTCCAATAATAATTAAAGTTTTGTAGATTTTTATTTTTGATAACAAGAATGTGGAGTTATTTCCCATGGGGACCGGATTAATGAGAAATTCTTGTCAGTCAGAAGAAAATTGCCTACTAAATTTTCCTTGCTGTAAACATGTTTTATTAGGCAGATTATCTCAGGTACGGAGAAGTCATGTCTTGGCTGATAAGAAGTTACAAAGGACATTTTCTGAATTAACGCTACAATTACAAAAAGTTTTGCTCTTTAGAACGTTACTAATTATACTGATATTTGGCTTCCCGGCTTTTTATTTTTTTAGACAACTTCATTCTTCATTCTTCATTCTTTCCTATGGCTGGTTGCTAAATTTTGGAAATTTTACTCCTGTTTGTTTGTGAATTACCGTGTATATTTTTGACCCAGAACACAGAATTTGCCACTATTTTTTCCAAAAAATGCAAATTCTGGACAGTGCATTGAAAATTAATCATACCCCGTGAATATTTACACATTTTTTCACATTCCATTCAGAAACTTAAATGTATTTTATTGTAAATAGATGCCTAAGGCAAACAATGGGATTTATACAAAGTGTTATTAACTCAGCAAAGTTGCACCTGATTTTCCTTACATGCCATAGTGCATTTTATAATTTCATTTCTTTTCTTTTCATCCTTTACATATATCAAACTTTGCTGGGTTATTAACACTTTGTTTTTGCCCCATTGTTTGCCTTAGGTATCCATTTGAAATACTGGGACTACATTAGTTTTACTTATATACCTCATGCATTGCTTTGGATACCTACCTACTTGATGTCAATACACACCAGCCTCATATTCAGGTGTTATAAGTTTTGTATGTACTGTTCGTGTCACCAGCTTTGAATATTGTTCAAAAAAGTCATATATTTGTATGTATATATATATATATATATATATATATATCTATATATATATATATAGATATATATATATATATATATATACTGTATATATATATATATATATATATATAAATCTACATTATTATATATATATATATATATATATATATATATATTTATACAGATCTACATTATTTTATATATATATATATATATATATATATATAAAAATCTACATTATTTTTTATATTCCTCACCTATTGTACCATCACCCATCCCCTGTAGACTGTGAGCCCTCGCGGGGAGGGTCCTCTCTCCTCCTATACCAGTCTGTCTTGTACTGTTAATGATTGTTGTACGTATGCCCTCTCTCACTTGTAAAGCGCCATGGAATAAATGGCGCTATAATAATAAGTAATAATAATATATATATATATATATATATATATATATATTAGTTTTATATTTTTGTCACGGGGTCCTTCTCCCATAACACACGATCAACAGAGTGAGAGATGGATGAACCATCCAAAGATCCTTTATTCGGTCCATAAAATAATCCATCACACAGAGGGTAAAATAGTCCAGAAACACAGATATAGTCCAGTAAGCAATAAATGTCCAGGGCTCTCTAGGGAGCCTCAGCTTCTCCCACAGAGGATGAATCTTCCTGCCTCTTTCCCGAAGTTCCTTGACAGACTCCACAATCTCCCAGGTAAGCAGAGAGTTTGGTCAATCCTAGCCCCACCCCCCCCAGACTTAGGGACAAAAGCCAGACAGGGGGTGATTAACCTACCTTAACAGGACAATGTACACAGAATGGACAGAGCACCACGCCTAAAATACGAACCTGTACAAAATTATACACAACCACTCCATATTCAAACATCACAATTGTATTCTTTGTATTAATACAGTTAGGTCCAGAAATATTTGGACAGTGACACAAGTTTTGTTATTTTAGCTGTTTACAAAAACATGTTCAGAAATACAATTATATATATAATATGGGCTGAAAGTGCACACTCCCAGCTGCAATATGAGAGTTTTCACATCCAAATCGGAGAAAGAGTTTAGGAATCATAGCTCTGTAATGCATAGCCTCCTCTTTTTAAAGGGACCAAAAGTAATTGGACAAGGGACTCTAAGGGCTGCAATTAACTCTGAAGGCGTCTCCCTCGTTAACCTGTAATCAATGAAGTAGTTAAAAGGTCTGGGGTTGATTACAGGTGTGTGGTTTTGCATTTGGAAGCTGTTGCTGTGACCAGACAACATGCGGTCTAAGGAACTCTCAATTGAGGTGAAGCAGAACATCCTGAGGCTGAAAAAAAAGAAAAAATCCATCAGAGAGATAGCAGACCTGCTTGGAGTAGCAAAATCAACAGTCGGGTACATTCTGAGAAAAAAGGAATTGACTGGTGAGCTTGGGAACTCAAAAAGGCCTGGGCGTCCACGGATGACAACAGTGGTGGATGATCGCCGCATACTTTCTTTGGTGAAGAAGAACCCGTTCACAACATCAACTGAAGTCCAGAACACTCTCAGTGAAGTAGGTGTATCTGTCTCTAAGTCAACAGTAAAGAGAAGACTCCATGAAAGTAAATACAAAGGGTTCACATCTAGATGCAAACCATTCATCAATTCCAAAAATAGACAGGCCAGAGTTACATTTGCTGAAAAACACCTCATGAAGCCAGCTCAGTTCTGGAAAAGTATTCTATGGACAGATGAGACAAAGATCAACCTGTACCAGAATGATGGGAAGAAAAAAGTGTGGAGAAGAAAGGGAACGGCACATGATCCAAGGCACACCACATCCTCTGTAAAACATGGTGGAGGCAACGTGATGGCATGGGCATGCATGGCTTTCAATGGCACTGGGTCACTTGTGCTTATTGATGACATAACAGCAGACAAGAGTAGCCGGATGAATTCTGAAGTGTACCGGGATATACTTTCAGCCCAGATTCAGCCAAATGCCGCAAAGTTGATCGGACGGCGCTTCATAGTACAGATGGACAATGACCCCAAGCATACAGCCAAAGCTACCCAGGAGTTCATGAGTGCAAAAAGTGGAACATTCTGCAATGGCCAAGTCAATCACCAGATCTTAACCCAATTGAGCATGCATTTCACTTGCTCAAATCCAGACTTAAGACGGAAAGACCCACAAACAAGCAAGACCTGAAGGCTGCGGCTGTAAAGGCCTGGCAAAGCTAAGAAGGAGGAAACCCAGCGTTTGGTGATGTCCATGGGTTCCAGACTTAAGGCAGTGATTGCCTCCAAAGGATTCGCAACAAAATATTGAAAATAAAAATATTTTTTTTGGGTTTGGTTTATTTGTCCAATTACTTTTGACCTCCTAAAATGTGGAGTGTTTGTAAAGAAATGTGACAATTCCTACAATTTCTATCAGATATTTTTGTTCAAACCTTCAAATTAAACGTTACAATCTGCACTTGAATTCTGTTGTAGAGGTTTCATTTCAAATCCAATGTGGTGGCATGCAGAGCCCAACTCGCCAAAATTGTGTCACTGTCCAAATATTTCTGGACCTAACTGTATATGATAAATAGCCCAAGCTCTGAACATCTGTGCATTGTTCAATCTATTATAAAAAAAAAAAAAAATAATAAAAGAAGCAATGCCCAACCGCAAACCTACAAGACAGGGCCGTCCACCGAAACAGACATCCCAGGAGGGAGAGCACTTAGTAGAGAAGCAGCCGAGGCCCCTGTTCACTGGAGGAGCCGCAGAGATCACAGCTCAGGGGGGAGAATCCATCTACAGGATCTTTATGGAAGAGTGGCAAGAAGAATGTCATTTTTGAAAGCAAGAAGCCATAAGACGTCCCGTTTGCAAAAAGCCATGAAGGGGACACAGTGAGCATGTTAAAGAAGGTGCTCTGGTCAGATAGATGAGATAAAAAAATAACTTTTTTGGCTAAATGCGAAATGCTGTGTGTGGTGGAAAACTAACACTACACATCCCCTGAAAACACCATCCCCACAGTCACACATGGTGGCAGTAGCATCCTGCTGTGGAGAGATTTCTAGTCAGCAGGGGCAGGGAAGGAGTTAGAGGAGGTGGGAAGATGAATGGAGCTAAAAACAGGACAATCCTGGAGGAAAAGTTGCTAGAGACTGCAAAATATCTGAGACTGGGTCGTAGCTTCACCATCCAGAAGGACAACGACCCTGAACATCCTGCAGAGCCACAATGGAGGGTTCAGATCAGAGCATATTCCTGTGTGTGATCGGCCCAGTCCCAGTCCAGACCCAAATCCACCGGGAATCTGTGACAAGACGGGAAAATCACCGATCACAGATGTCTCATGCAATATCACTGAGCGAGAGCAAAGAAGAGGGAAAATGTCACCTCTAGATGAGCAAAGCTGGAGAGACAGACCCCAAAAGACATAAAAAGGTGGTCCTACAATGTATTGACTCCAGGGGCTGAATACAAATGCAAGACAGAGAAAGGTGGTCCTGCAAAGTGCTGACTCCGGGGGCTAAATACTAACGCAAGACAGAGAAAGGTGGTCCTGCAAAGTGCTGACTCCAGGGGGACTGAATACAAATGCAAGACAGAGAAAGGTGGTTCTGCAAAGTGCTGACTCCAGGGGCTGAATACAAATGTAAGACAGAGAAAGGTGGTCCTGCAAAGTGCTGACTCCAGGGGGACTGAATACAAATGCAAGACAGAGAAAGGTGGTCCTGCAAAGTGCTGACTCCAGGGGCTGAATACAAATGTAAGACAGAGAAAGGTGCTCCTGCAAAGTGCTGACTCCAGGGGGACTGAATACAAATGCAAGACAGAGAAAGGTGGTCCTGCAAAGTGCTGACTCCATGGGGACTGAATACAAAGGCAAGTTGCAATTTTCAAAATTGTTTAAATCTTTTGAGACCCAGGTATCATTTATTTTACATGTCATAATTACTTGCACTTACTGTTGGAGGATTACATAAACTCCCAATAAAACACATTTACGTTTGAGAGTGTAATGGGAAAAATGTGGAAAAGTTCACGGGGTATGAATACTTTTTCATTGCACTGTATATAGATACATTCTCCTTTCTGTGTACTCTCGGCTGCAAATCTTTGGTGTCTTTGTTGCCTATTGCAATCTATCACGATGCAGCTTTTTTTTTATCCCCGCTATTATGAAAATGTAAGATTGGGCTCTGATTGTAGGCGGGCATCTTGGTATAGCAGAACTGGTAGTGTGAACAGGCACCTTTTATCAGCAGAGCTAAGTATATAGTAACAATCCTGGGTACAGCAGAACCGGATGTGTGAATAGGCACTGTGGCGCAGCAGAGCTGGGTATGTAGTCAGGAAATATTGCTACAGCATAGTCGTGTGTGTGGACAGTGCCTTGGAGTAGAAGAGGGGTGTATGTAGTAAGGTACCATGGTTCAGAATGCTTATTGTTTGGACCGCACCTTGGCACAGTAGAGCTTTGTGTGCCTACAGGTATTCTATTATAGCATATCTGAGTGTGTAGACGGCACCTTGGAACAGTAGAGGAGTTTGGCAGACAGGTGCCTTTGTATAGTAGAGCTAAGTGTGCAGACTAGTAGTTACTGTATGTGTTTGTTAGGAGGCACTCTTAGTGAAGACGGCTTCTCTGCACGGAATGGCAGTGGGGGGATTCTTCTTGAATATTCAGGCTTCCTAGAAGACCTGGGAGAGTGACATCTGAGGCCCCTTCCCACCTCAGTGATTCCAGTATGTATGACGTCTGTTTTCATACTTACTACAATCACGGACATACGTAGACCCATTAAAATCTATGGCTCTGTATGGAGTACACGCGTGTCCGTGTGTTCCGCTGGGAATCAAGTCCGTTTTTTAATGGCAGCATGGGAGTGACATGGACCGCACAGTGGGATCCGTGTGACACATACTGGAGAAAATACATGTCTTTGAAATAAAATTATTTTCTATACTCACCTAT
The DNA here is from genome assembly GCF_048569485.1 of Anomaloglossus baeobatrachus. Lineage (NCBI taxonomy): Eukaryota > Metazoa > Chordata > Amphibia > Anura > Aromobatidae > Anomaloglossus > Anomaloglossus baeobatrachus. The sequence continues at coordinate 21,099,685 of NC_134358.1, read as the reverse complement.
CTCCAGTGCTGCTGTCACTTGCCTCAGGGCTCGCTCATTATGCCCATGAATATTCACTGCACGGCGGACCTGGAAGCAAGTGTGACCACAGTGCGGGATACTTCAGCACCATAGACAGCAGCACTGGAGACTTCAGCACCATAGACAGCAGCACTGGAGACTTCAGCACCATGGACCGCAGCACTGGAGACTTCAGCACCATGGACCGCATCGCCGAACACTTCAGCACCACAGACCGCAGTGCCGAACACTTCAGCACCACGGACCACAGCGCCAAACACTTCAGCACCACGGACCGCAGCGCCGAACACTTCAGCACCACGGACCGCAGCACTGGAGACTTCAGCACCATGGACCGCAGCGCCAGAGACTTCAACCCCACGGACCGCAGCGCCAGAGATTTCAGCACCATAGACAGCAGCACTGGAGACTTCAGCACCATAGACAGCAGCACTGGAGACTTCAGCACCATAGACAGCAGCACTGGAGACTTCAGCACCATAGACAGCAGCACTTGAGACTTCAGCGCCATGAACAGCAGCACTGGAGACTTCAGCACCATAGACAGCAGCACTGGAGACTTCAGCACCATAGACAGCAGCACTGGAGACTTCAGCACCATAGACAGCAGCACTGGAGACTTCAGCACCATAGACAGCAGCACTGGAGACTTCAGCACCATAGACAGCAGCACTGGAGACTTCAGCACCATAGACAGCAGCACTGGAGACTTCAGCACCATAGACAGCAGCACTGGAGACTTCAGCACCATAGACAGCAGCACTGGAGACTTCAGCACCATGAACAGCAGCGCCAGAGACTTCAGCCCCACGGACCACAGCGCCAGAGACTTCAGCATCATGGACTGCAGCGCCGGAGATTTCAGCCCCACGGACCACAGCGCCAGAGACTTCAGCACCATAGACAGCAGCACTGGAGACTTCAGCACCATAGACAGCAGCACTGGAGACTTCAGCACCATAAACAGCAGCACTGGAGACTTCAGCACCATGCACAGCAGCGCCGGAGACTTTAGCACCATGCACAGCAGCGCCAGAGACTTCAGCCCCACAGACCACAGCGCCAGAGACTTCAGCATCATGGACAGCAGCGCCGGAGATTTCAGCCCCACGGACCACAGCGCCAGAGACTTCAGCATCATGGACTGCAGCGCCAGAGACTTCAGCACCACGGACCGCAGCGCCAGACACTTCAGCACCATGGACCGCAGCGCCGGACACTTCAGCACCACGGACCGCAGCGCCGAACACTTCAGCACCACGGACCGCAGCACCGAACACTTCAGCACCATGGATCGCAGCACCGAACACTTCAGCACCATGGATCGCAGTGCCAGAGAGCTCAGCACCATGGATCGCAGCGCTGGAGACTTCAGCACCACGGACCGCAGCGCTGGAGACTTCAGCACCACGGACCGCAGCGCTGGAGACTTCAGCACCACGGACCGCAGCGCTGAACACTTCAGCACCATGGAATGCAGTGCCGGAGACTTCAGCACTACGGATCGCAGCACCAGAGACTTCAGCACCATGGATCGCACCCCCAGAGATTTCAGCACCACGGACCGCAGCGCCAGACACTTCAGCACCATGGACCGCAGTGCCGGACACTTCAGCACCACGGACCGCAGCACCGAACACTTCAGCACCATGGATCGCAGCACCGAACACTTCAGCACCATGGATCGCAGTGCCGGAGACTTCAGCACCATGGATCGCAGCGCTGGAGACTTCAGCACCACGGACCGCAGCGCCGAACACTTCAGCACCATGGAACGCAGTGCCGGAGACTTCAGCACTATGGATCGCAGCACCAGAGACTTCACCACCATGGATCGCACCCCCGGAGATTTCAGCACCACGGACCGCAGTGCCAGAGACTTCAGCACCATGAACAGCAGCGCCAGAGACTTCAGCCTCACGGACCGCAGCGCCAGAGATTTCAGCATCATGGACTGCAGCGCCAGAGACTTCAGCACCACAGAGTGCAGCACCGAACACTTCAGCACCATGGATTGCAGTGCCGGAGCCTTCAGCACCATGGATCGCAGCGCTGGAGACTTCAGCACCATGGACCGCAGCACCAGAGACTTCAGCACCATGGACCGCAGTGGCGGAGACTTCAGCACCATGGACAGCAGCGACAGAAACTTCAGCCCCACGGAACGCAGCGCCAGAGACTTCATCACCATGGACCGCAGCACCAGAGACTTTAGCACCATGGACCGCAGTGTCAGAGACTTCAGCACCATGGACTGCAGTGTCAGAGACTTCAGCACCATGGACTGCAGCACCAGAGACTTCAGCACCATGGACTGCAGCACCAGAGACTTCAGCACCATGGACTGCAGCGCCAGAGATTTCAGCACCAGGGACCGCAGCGCCGAAGACTTTAGCACCACGGATCGCAGCACCGGAGACTTCAGCACCACGGACCGCAGCGCCGGGGACATGTGAGTAAAACGTTACTGAGAACACACGTTGGCAAAATCAAGGCACACAGATGGTCATATGCACATTCAACACGTCTGTGAAAAACATCTATGTTTTCCACGGATGTGTGAAAGAGGCCTGTGGTGTACTCTGAGTTTCTCTATAACCGGATGAGCACTAGGTCAGCGAGAGGCTTCAGGAGAAGAAGGAAGCAGAGCCCGGCGCTGGAGCCGGGACATGGACCCCGCATCTTATTCTCCTCTGCTGTTGATTTGACTGCACCAAAGCCCAGGAAAACACCTTGCAGAACGTTCATTCCAAGCCCAGGTTATATCCTGACCATATTCCTGGATTATACACTATACTCGCCCTTGTTTCCTCCCTTGCTCAATGCCGCCATATACACCAGATCACATGTACAAGGTTTGGATTCATTCTCAGTAATCAGCATCTCTAATTACCTGTAACCAGCGCTCGCTCGGCTCGTTCCTGGCGAGGAACGACTTTTCTTTCCATATTTCACCAATATGGCTATTGATAGCTTAATAGCAGTGAGCCTTGTCTAGTTCTCATAGGGCAGATGAAAAATGAGTTCTCCTTCAGAAATCAATGCGAGCCAATGATAGGTGAAACTGCCGAGGTGATTTCGCTATTTCTCCTGGAGACCAAAAAAAAAACATTTTGCAAATCTGATCTTGAGCTATTGTGGCTTTCCAATTATCGGCCGTGACGATGCGGCCACATCAATTATTTTAATTCACTTGTAATAAATCATGGCTAATTGGAATCCACCTCGCCCGGGTTTGTTTTAAGGCCGTGAAAGGCTTTCCTCGGGCACTGCAATGTACAAAGCTAGAAAAAACGAGCCGGAGTCCACTGGGCTCAATATTTAGCTTGTGAACAGGCAAAAATAGCCAATTACTCCACACAAAGCTGGAAATTAATTCACGCTGAATGAGGCAACAGTCAAGAATTAAGAATTAAGCGTGCAACGTGGCCTCCTGCCCAACGTACGCTGGCTGCTGGATTATTCATTGAGCACCAAAATCCCCTATGGTTCAATTCATGAGAGATTAGTTTCTTATGGGGATTCCCACATTGCCGTGTTCAGGACAAGGATTTTTTGTAAGTCAGGTATTGATTGCAGCTAATAATTTAAAGGGGTTTTCCAGGATTAAAAAAAGAAACATGGCTACATTCTTCCAGAAACAGCGCCACACCTGTCCATTGGTTGTAGATGGTATTTCAGTGTGGCTCATTTCAAATATGCACGTCACGTTCCAAATGAGTTTTTCCATTATTAAGGGGTGGGACTCCTAGTAGTGAACCCTAGGCAATATGTGCAAATGCTGCCAAAAATTATAAAGAGGGACTGCAATACACCCTGGAAGACATGAAGAGGAGGGCCTCAGAAAACATTTTATTCTAATTATTAAGGAGTGGGACTCCTAGATGACTAAAAGCTATACACTTTGTGCAAGGGCTGCCAAAAATGTTAAAGAGGGACTCCAATACACCCTGGAAGACATGTAAAGGACGGCCGCAGAAATACATTTTTTCCCATTATTAAGAAGCTAAGTTTATGCGCTAGGTGCAAGGGCTGAAAAACATTTAGGCATGGGGGTACATATATATATATATATATATATATATATATATATACTAACTGTAGTACCTGGGCGTTGCCCGGGATAGTAACTATCTCTATTCGAGGTTCTGACTGTCTCTGTCTGTCTCTGTGTGTCTGTCTCTGTCTGTATCAGTTTCTCTGTCTGTCTCTGGATCAGTCTCTCTATCTGTCTCTCTATCTCTGTGTCTCTCTCTTTCTCTGTGTCTGTCTCTCTCTCTCTATCTGTCTGTCTCTCTGTCTCATTCCCCATCTGTCTCCTTCAAGGGCTGTCTCTTTCCAGGGCTGTCTCTTTCCGCGTCTGTCTCTTTCCCCATCTGTCTCTTTACAGGTCTGTCTCTTTGCCCATCTGTCTCCTTCCAGGGCTGTTCTTTTCCAGGGCTGTCTGCTTACCCGTCTGTCTCTTTCCAGGGCTGTCGCTTTCCAGGTCTGTCTCTTTCCAGGTCTGTCTCTTTCCAAGGCTGTCTCTTTTCAGGGCTGTCTCTTTGCCCGACTGTCTCTTCCCAGGGCTGTCTCTTTCCCTGTCTGTGTCTTTCCCCGTCTGTCTCTTTCCCCACCTGTCTCTTTCCCCTTCTGTCTCTTTCCCCTTCTGTCTCTTTGCCTGTCTGTCTCTTTGCCTGTCTGTCTCTTTGCCCGGCTGTCTCTTTCCAGGGCTCTCTCTTTGCCCGTCTGTTTCTTTCCAAGGCTGTCTCTTTGCCCGGCTGTCTCTTTCCAGGGCTCTCTCTTTGCCCGTCTGTTTCTTTCCAAGGCTGTCTCTTTGTCCGGCTGTCTTGTTCCAGGGCTGTCTCTTTCACTGTCTGTCTCTTTGCCCATCTGTCTCTTTGCCCGTCTGTCTCTTTCCAGGGCTGTCTCTTTGCCTGTCTGTCTCTTTCCAGGGCTGTCTCTTTCCAGGTCTGTCTCTTTGCCCGTCTGTCTCTTTCCAGGGCTGTCTCTTTCTCGTCTGTCTCTTTGCCCATCTGTCTCTTTCCAGGGCTGTCTCTTTGCCCGACTGTCTCTTTGCCCGGCTGTCTCTTTCCAGGGCTGTCTCTTTCCCCGTCTGTCTCTTTGCCCAGCTAACTCTGTCTACATCTCTCTGTCTGTCTGTCTTTTTCTGTCTCTCTCTCTATCCGTTTCCCCATCGACATCTTATTACCTCACACATAAGCTTCTTATACTAACAGTTTATTTTGTTCCTATAGCAACCACTGACAGTTGCTATTAAGAGCCCGTATCTCCCACCTCCATTCAGATTAATGGAGGCAGGATTTTGGAGACTTAAGCGGGCTTTACACGCTACGACATCGCTAATGCGGAGTCGTTGGGGTCACGGAATTCGTGACGCACATCCGGCCGCATTAGCGATGCCGTTGCGTGTGACATCGATTAGCGATTTTGCATCGTTGCAAAACAGTGAAAAATCGCTAATCGGCGACACGGGGGTCCATTCCCAATTATCGTTACTTCAGCAGTAACGAGGTTGTTCCTCGTTCCTGCGGCATCACACATCGCTGCGTGTGACGCCGCAGGAGCGAGGAACGTCTCCCTACCTGCCTCCCGGCCGCTATGCGGAAGGAAGGAGGTGGGCGGGATGTTACGTCCCGCTCATCTCCGCCCCTCCGCTGCGATTGGGCGGCGGTTCAGTGACGTCGCTGTGACGCCGCACGGACCGCCCCCTTAGAAAGGAGGCGGTTCGCCGGTCACAGCGACGTCGCCGGACAGGTAAGTATGTGTGACGGCTCTGGGCGATGTTGTGCGCCACGGGCAGCGATATGCCCGTGTCGCGCAACAGATGGGGGCGGGTACGCACACTAGCGATATCGGGACCGATATCGCAGTGTGTAAAGTAGCCTTAAGGGCGGCTTTGCACGTTGCGACATTGCACGTGCGATGTCGATGGGGTCAAATCGAAAGTGACGCACATCCGGCGTCGCAGTCGATATCGCAACGTGTAAAACCTTTTTGATACGATGAACAAGCGCAAAAGCGTCGTTATCGTATCATCGCTGCAGCCTCCGACATTTCCATAATGCCGGTGCAGCGACAGGTGCGATGTTGTTCCTCGCTCCTGCGGCAGCGCACATCGCTGTGTGTAAAGCCGCAGGAGCGAGGAACTTCACCTTACCTGCCGCCGGCTGCAATGAGAAGGACGGAGGTGGGCGGGATGTTTACATCCTGCTCATCTCCGCCCCTTCACTTCAATTGGCCGTGTGACGTCGCTGTGACGCCGCACGACCCGCCCCCTTAGGAAGGAGGCGGGTCGCCGGCCAGAGGGACGTAGCACGGCAGGTATGTGCGTGTGAAACTGCCGTAGCGATAATAATCGCTACGGCAGCTTTCACTAGATATTGCACGTGCGACGGGGGCGGGACTATCGCTGCAGCATCGGTAACACATTGTTACCGATGTCGCAGCGTGCAAAGCCCGCCTAACTGTAAAGCGCGGGGTTAGATTTTCCCATCCAAACATAGTCTATGACGTTCCCTGAGTCACATGAGGCGTCTGTGTAAAATTTCGTGATTGTAAATGCGACGGTGCGAATTCCTTTAGCGGACACACACACATACACACACACACACACACACATACACTCAGCTTTATATATATACATATATATATATATATATATATATATATATATATATATATATATATATATACTGTATATGTAAGAGAACATTAGAATTGGCTTTATGTTTTGCTGCTGTCATCCGGTGGGGTTGAGAAGTCTGAGCCAATCCAGGACTTGGATCATTTTTGATAAGAGTCAGCCTGTCAGCATCTTCAATTGACATGTGGATGTGTTATCAGTTATTATGCCCCTGAGACAGAAGACTATCCAGGGTATGGGAGAAACAAAATAATTCCACCTTTATGATACTTAAATCCAATTTACATAAGTATTTGTAACTCAGGTTAGAGCTGAGATGCAGTACCACATTCATCCTGAGGACAGGTGTGGTGCAGTTTTTGATAATTCAGAATAACTCCATTGAAAGCTATCTGTGAGTAGGATTTAAGCTCCTCGGGATGAGTGAAACCAAATTGTAAAGTTTGGGGTTCGAACTGGACACCGAGGCTCGGACTTGAACGCAGATGTTTAAATAGCGTCTGTGTCCGAGTTCAGTGTTCGGGTGCTGTTCGTATGTTGATAAAGTTTGTTGAAAGGCTTCAGTGCATACAGAAGATGACTGTACGCTATTGTGAATAATGATTAAAAAATAAAAAAAAAAATGTATGTGAGCTCCCGTCTATTTTTGATAATCAGCTCAGGTAAAATAGACAGCTACGGTCTGCAACCCTCAGCTCTCAGCTTTACCTTGGCTGGTTATGAAAAATAGTGGGGACCCCAAGCGTGTGGTTATTTTTCAATTAATAAAATAGATATTTAATAAAAATGGCATGGGCTCCACCTTATTTTTCAAAACCAGCAAAGATAAAGCTGACAGCTGGGGGCTGGTATTATGAGACTGGGAAGGCCCATGCTTTCTTGCCCCCTACCAGCCTAAAAATAGCAGCTCACAGCTGCCCCAGAAGTGACACATGCATTAGATGCTCCAATTCTGGAGCTTCGCCCCAGCTATTTCCGATTGCTCTGGTGCAATGGCAATCAGCGTAATATTTTTGGGGTTGATGTCAGCTATGAATTGACATCTGGCATCAAACGCAGGAGTTATTAATGGATAGGCATCTGTTGGACACCCCCATTACTAACCTGGCCGCTATAGAGTTAAAAACGACACAGACACTGGGAAATTTATTTGAATAAAGACTCCCCCACACTATCACTCATTCACCAATTTATTACTTCAAAATAAATTCTTGAATTGGCAGCTCCTGGGGCTGCTGCGGGCTGCTATTTTCAGGCTGGGAAGGGCTCAATAACCATTCCCTTTCCCAACCCGATAATACTAGCCCCAAGCCATCTCCTTTACCTAGCCTAATTGGCAACCCACCTCTTTCCCCAACTAGAATGACATCCAAAAAGCCATAAACATCATCACAAACCACCTCCATGTGCATCCGGAAGGGTTCTGCTTTATCTGTGCACTATACATGCAATTAGAGATGAATGAATCTGTTCAAAGCCTCAGCCATCACAACACCATACCATGTGTCATCTGAAGCCTAGTCAGTGAATCGGGGTCTGTGCATAGTGGTGCCACCTAAGCCTTATACCTAGTGATGATGACAGAAGAGCTGAAGGATCGGATGTAAATATTTTTTCCACCCCATGTTTATTATGCTTTTGGGATCTGAAAGGACTTCAGAGTGCAATAGTGAAAATTCAATTAGGATCAAATAACTGCAATGCAAATCCAATTTCCTGTACAAATTCGAGCAAATTTTCTCCTTTGACTTTCATCAGATTGGTTCAGCACTTGAGATGCTTTTTAGATTTTTTTTTTCTAACTACATTTCTATTTTGTCATTTTTTTTACTAAAACATGTCTTGGAATCTAATGTATAAAGCTGAATGTGTGTATGTGTGTATATGTGTGTGTGTGTGTGTGTGTGTGTGTATGTGTGTATGTGTGTGTATGTGTGTATGTGTGTGTATGTGTGTGTGTGTGTGTGTGTGTGTATGTCCGGGATTGGCATCCGCACCGTCGCAGCTACAGCCACAAAATTTTGCACACTCACACTTCTGGACCCCGAGAGCGTCATAGGCTATGTTTTGAGGGGAAATTTTAACCCTGCGCTTTACAGTTATTCACCAAAAAACCCGCATCCATTAAAGCGAATGGAGCTGGGAGCCACAGTGTAGCCAGAACTTCAGAAGAATGCGAAGCCACGCCCTTAAATGGAATGTTGGCGTGTCACAATGCAGGCAGGGAAAGAGACAGACACAGACAGGGTAAGAAACAGACATAGACAGGGTAAGAGACAGACACTAAGAGACAGACACAGACAAAGAGACAGACTGAAAGGGAAAGAGACAGACAGGGAAAGAGAGAGACAGGTTAAGAGACAGACACAGACAAAGAGACAGAGACAGACACAGGGAAACAGACAGGGAAAGAGAGCAAAAGAGACCGACAGGGTAAGAGACAGACAAAGACAGACACAGGGAAAGAGACAGAGGGAAAGAGACAAACAGGGAAAGAGAGGGAAAGAGACAGGCAGGTAAAGAGTCAGACAGGGAAAGTGACAGAGATAGATAGACAGACAGGGAAAGAGATAGACAGACAGGGAAGGAGATTGAGACAGACGGAGAAAGAGACAGAGACAGTCAGAGACAGACAGGGAAAGAGACAGACAGACAAAGAGATAGAGAGAGAGACAGAGATATATACAGAGGGGGAGACAGACAGAGAATTGGAGAGAAACAGAGAGACAGTTACTATTCCGGGCGTTAATACATTCGATTTATACATTCTATCGCGGGAATGTTAATACATTCTATTTTGTTAACAGCAGTTATTAACCCGGGCGAAGCCGGGTAGTACAGCTAGTATAAAATATTTTTGAAAAAAAGTTACACATTTGATTTGCCACTTTTAACGCAAACCCATAGTAGCTTTACATAAATCAATGACACAAGCAAATGTAATATATCTGATCAGACAATTTTTCTTTTTTTTCCTCCACTTATGAACCACCTCTCATCTTCAAGCTGTCAAAAAGAGGTTTTTGCAATCATCATCTACTGTCAAGGTGGTGTCAGGATTTGTGGAAACTCCAGATTCTTGCACTCTTCCTGCTAACTTCTCTGATGTCTGTGATCAGTGCAAGGAGACTCGGGCATTGACTCACAAACTTGTAGTACCTATGCAGGCTAGCAAGAGTTAATCTCTGCTGGTCTAGTTGTTAATCTCCTTTTGTCACATGCCATGGGAGAACGAATTATATTCACTCTCCTCTTATATATGCTGGCTGGACTGTTTGTATAGTGCCAGCTATAGCTTGCCTATTCTGGTCTGGAGAGTTGGATTTACCCAAGCTTAGTGCTTGTGTGTAATATTGTTGTGAGCGGTTTTGGAGTTAACCCTTTTTGTCTTTGTGTTGCTGCCTTGCTTCACTTGCTTGTCCCTTTAGTTTCTTAATGTTCATTCCTGAGTGTGTGCAGTGTGACCGAGCTTCTGTTATTCCTGTCTGTCTAAGGCCCCCTTCACATGTCCATTAGTGATGAGCGAGCATGCTTGTCACTACTCGGTACTCGCACGAGTATCACTGTACTCGGGCTGCTCGGCGGGGACCGAGTAATCTCGCGATACTCGTGCTTTACTCGTGGTCTTCATTTCTGCATGTTGGCGCTCTTTTGAGAGCCAGCCCTCATGCAGGGATTGGCTGGCAGACCACTGCAATGCCACAGCCCTGTTAGTTGTGGAATTGCAGTGATTGGCCGGCCTGCACAGCGTCACCGAGCCTTTATACCGGCCGGCGCGCTGTGCTCTGCTCACAGCTATTCTGACAGTGAGTGTAGGGAGAGTGTCGCTGATTCAGGGAAAGCTTTGCGGCCCTTTATAGCTTTTTCAGTTGCAGGGCTGCAAACAGTGTGACCAAAAGTCCTTCTCAGGACTATTCTAGTTGTATACAGGCAGGCAGGGTATAGCCAGGTCGGAGTACAGTAGCAGAGTCCTTCTCAGGACTATTGTTGCTATATACAGGCAGGGTATAGCCAGGTCTGAATACAGGCTAGTGACCAAAAGAGTCCTTGTCAGGACTATTGTAGCAGTATACAGGCAGGCAGGCAGGCAGGGTAGTGGTGACCGTATACCAGCCTTCATATCTGGGGCTGGTGTACACAGTGTAAAACAGTCCAGATAGTGTCTGACTTGTCTGTACTGTAATTGTCGCTCCCCAAAAAAACCTGTTAGGTTATTATTGCGTCCGTGCTTGGTTTTTAAAACCGCACGTGTGTGCCTGTTGGTGGCAGCGTACAGGTGCACTGGTGTGCGTTTTTACCAAACTATTATATAACGCACAAGTGTAGTGTATAATACACGTCAGTCAGCAGTGGCTGATAGTGTCAGAGTTCTTAATTTTTGCTCCTAAAACCTGTGTTAGGTTATTATTGCGTCCGTGCTTGGTTTTTAAAACCGCACGTGTGTGCCTGTTGGTGGCAGCGTACAGGTGCACTGGTGTGCGTTTTTACCAAACTATTATATAACGCACAAGTGTAGTGTATAATACACGTCAGTCAGCAGTGGCTGATAGTGTCAGAGTTCTTAATTTTTGCTCCTAAAACCTGTGTTAGGTTATTATTGCGTCCGTGCTTGGTTTTTAAAACCGCACGTGTGTGCCTGTTGGTGGCAGCGTACAGGTGCACTGGTGTGCGTTTTTACCAAACTATTATATAACGCACAAGTGTAGTGTATAATACACGTCAGTCAGCAGTGGCTGATAGTGTCAGAGTTCTTAATTTTTGCTCCTAAAACCTGTGTTAGGTTATTATTGCGTCCGTGCTTGGTTTTTAAAACCGCACGTGTGTGCCTGTTGGTGGCAGCGTACAGGTGCACTGGTGTGCGTTTTTACCAAACTATTATATAACGCACAAGTGTAGTGTATAATACACGTCAGTCAGCAGTGGCTGATAGTGTCAGAGTTCTTAATTTTTGCTCCTAAAACCTGTGTTAGGTTATTATTGCGTCCGTGCTTGGTTTTTAAAACCGCACGTGTGTGCCTGTTGGTGGCAGCGTACAGGTGCACTGGTGTGCGTTTTTACCAAACTATTATATAACGCACAAGTGTAGTGTATAATACACGTCAGTCAGCAGTGGCTGATAGTGTCAGAGTTCTTAATTTTTGCTCCTAAAACCTGTGTTAGGTTATTATTGCGTCCGTGCTTGGTTTTTAAAACCGCACGTGTGTGCCTGTTGGTGGCAGCGTACAGGTGCACTGGTGTGCGTTTTTACCAAACTATTATATAACGCACAAGTGTAGTGTATAATACACGTCAGTCAGCAGTGGCTGATAGTGTCAGAGTTCTTAATTTTTGCTCCTAAAACCTGTGTTAGGTTCTTAGTGCGTCCGTGCTTGCATTTAAAAACCGCACGTGTGTGCCTGTCGGTGGCAGCGTACAGGTGCACTTGTGTACAATTTCCAGAAACTTTGATATAACGCACAAGTAGTGAATATACACGTCAGCAGTGCACAGCATTGCAAAATGCGCAAGGGCATTGGCAAGGAACAAGGAAGTGGACGTGATGGTGGTGCAGGCAGAGGCCGAGGTCGTGGGCAAGCTCTAATTTCGCCACAACAAAGGGCCACATCTAGTCGCTCGCACGTCCTGTCCCAAATTCTTGGGGACCGCAGCAGTACACCGCTCTTGAACCAAGACCAGTGTCAACAGGTTGTTAGTTGGATAGCGGATAATGCTTCCAGTCAGATTGGCACCACCACAAACACTCTGTCTTCCACACGGTCAAGTGTCAGTAGCCGTGATACTGCACCGCACATTTCTGAACCTGATCCTCCTTCCTACCACCAGGCTGAGTACACGTCCTCCTCGGACATTAATGATCCCACACTTGGACACTCGGAAGAGCTGTTCACGTTTCCATTCACACATTCTGGCCTCTCGCCAGCTCATATTGAAGTGGGTCATGAGGAGATCGTCTGTACAGATGGCCAAATATTTGAGCAGCCACGTTCTCACGAAGTTGGCAACGTGTCTCAACAAGTGGTGGACGATGATGAGACACAATTGTCAGCAAGTCAGGAGGAGGAGCAGGGTGCGGAAGAGGAAGACGACGTGGTGGATGATCCAGTAACTGACCCAACCTGGCAGGAGGATATGCAGAGCGAGGACAGCAGTGCACAGGGGGAGGGAGGCGTAGCATCACAACAGGCAGTAAGAAGCAGGGTGGTGGCCCCAGGCAGAAGTCAGGCAACCGTTCCCCGGAACAACACGACGACACAAGGTGCCTGTACAAATGTTAGGTCTTCACGAGTCTGGCAGTTTTTTAAGTTGGATCCAGATGATTCAAAAAAGGCCATTTGCAACACCTGCCGTGCCAGCATCAGCAGGGGTACCAAAACTAGCAGCCTGACCACCACCAGCATGATCAGGCACATGTCAGCCAAGCACCCGACTTTGTGGGAAGTACAACAGAGTCGAGGAGCAGTGCTTGCTGATGTCACTGCTACGTCTTCGCTGGTTGTGCATGCGAGCCAATCCTCTGTCCATGCTGCCTGCGAACAAGCCTCCTCCAGTCCTGCACCTGCAGTTGCCTACGCAGAAAGAACACCATCATCAAGCACGTCCTTGTCCCAGCGCAGCGTTCAGTTATCCATTCAGCAAACCTTTGAACGCAGGCGCAAATACACTGCCAACACCCCACATGCCACAGTTCTAAATGCTAACATTTCGCGACTGCTTGCGCTGGAAATGTTGCCTTTTAGGCTGGTGGAGACAGAAGCATTCCGTGACCTGATGGCGGCAGCTGTCCCACGTTACTCGGTCCCCAGCCGCCACTATTTCTCCCGGTGTGCCGTCCCCGCGTTGCATAACCACGTGTCACAAAACATCACACGTGCCCTGAACAACGCTGTTTCACCCAAGGTCCACCTAACCACAGACACGTGGACAAGTGCTTGTGGGCAAGGCCGCTACATCTCGTTGACGGCACACTGGGTTAATATTGTGGAAGCTGGGACCCAGTCTGAGCGAGGGACGGAACACGTCCTTCCCACACCAAGGTTTGCAGGCCCTACCTCAGTCAGTGTTTCACCCACACTCTACAGCTCCGGAATGTCATGCTCTTCAGCCTCCTCCTCCTCCTGCGCATCCTCATCCACTGTGCCCTCCACACCAGTCACAAGCTGGAAGCACTGCAGCACTGCCTCGGCGAAGCGGCAACAGGCTGTGCTGAAGCTAATCTGCATAGGTGACAAACCCCACAATGCAGAAGAGCTGTGGACAGCTCTGAAACAGCAGGCAGATCACTGGCTCACACCTCTGAACCTAAAGCCAGGAAAGGTCGTTTGTGACAATGGCCGGAACCTGGTGGCGGCTTTGAGGCGAGGCCAGCTGACACATGTTCCATGCGTGGCCCATGTGCTCAACCTCGTGGTTCAGCGGTTTATAAAGTCATACCCAGAGCTGTCTGATCTGCTGGTAAAAGTTCGCCGCCTGTCTGCACATTTTCGAAAGTCACCTACTGCTTCAGCCGGCCTTGCCGGCTTTCAGCGCCGTTTGCATCTTCCGGCTCACAGACTGGTGTGTGATGTCCCCACGCGTTGGAATTCAACTCTGCACATGTTGGTCAGGATATGTGAGCAGAAGAGGGCAGTTGTTGAGTACCTGCATCACCTAAGCCGTCGGGAAATGGGTCAAACTCCACACATAACACCTGAGGAGTGGAGATGGATGTCAGACCTATGTACCATCCTCCAAAACTTTGAGGACTCCACCAAGATGGTGAGTGGTGATGACGCCATTATTAGCGTCACCATACCGCTACTCTGCCTTCTAAAACGGTCTCTGCTGAAAAACAAACATGATGCATTGCAGGCGGAGCGCGATGAGTTGCAGCAAGAAACAGTAGTGGGTGTGGGTGATAACACACAGCCCAGCCTCGTCTCATCACAACGTGCAGTGGAGGACTATGACGAGGAGGAGGATGAAGACATGGAGCAACTCTCCGGCCAAATTGAGGATATGACATGCACACCAGTCATATCCTCGATTCAGCGTGGCTGGCCAGAGGACAGGGTAGATGAGGAGGAGGAGGAGGAGGAGGAGGAGGAGGGGGACAGCATGTTCAGTCATCTTGTTGGTCAGGCTACTGAAGTCCTGGCTGTTAAGAGTCTGGCGCACATGGCTGACTTTATGGTAAGCTGCCTGTCTCGTGACCCTCGCGTTAAGAACATCTTGGCCGACAATCATTACTGGTTGGTAACACTGTTAGACCCACGCTACAAGGAGAACTTTTTGTCTCTTATTCCCGTGGAGGAGAGGTCAACCAAAATGCAGCAGTTTCGGAAGGCCATACTCACGGAAGTAGGCAAAGCATTCCCCTCACAAAACGCTAGCGGCATAGGTCAGGAATCAGTGGACAACCGAGGCGTACAGCCGAGAGAGGCACAAGTCCAATCCGCCAGAGGTAGGGGAACAGTCTTTAAGATGTGGGACAGTTTTCTCAGCCCCTCACGTACCACAGCCCCTGAGGTGCGGGGTAGTGCCACAAGAAATCCTAAGTTTGCCCAGATGCTGAAGGAGTACCTTGCAGATCGAACAACTGTACTCCGACATTCCTCTGTGCCTTACAATTATTGGGTATCCAAGCTGGACACGTGGCATGAATTGGCTCTCTACGCCTTGGAAGTCCTGGCCTGCCCTGCTGCTAGCGTTTTGTCAGAGCGTGTTTTTAGTGCCGCAGGTGGAATCATTACAGATAAACGCACCCGCCTGTCAACTGAAAATGCTGACAGGCTGACTCTGATAAAGATGAACAAGGGTTGGATTGGGCCAGACTTCACCACACCACCAGCAAATGAGAGCGGAATTTAAAGTTTGCCATGTACCTCCACTCACCCATGGGTACACTTCTCGACTTTGGATAATCGCTGGACTGCTCCTCCTTCTCCTCATGCGCCATCATGATGACCGTTACAATAGTTAGGTCTTTGTTTCAGGTATACCCCCAGTGGTAAATTTTTTCGCCCATTCTTTGCAGAATGGACATTACAACGACAGGAGACCCGCTCCTTTGCAATGGGAACAATGTTTTGAGGCCCTCATGCACGTCTCTACCCAGGGACAATGTGGAGCCTCCCAATTTTTGGCTGCCCTGCCTAAGGGCTATACTGAAATACACCCACTTCCTTAAAATGGACACTTAATGTTTTGAGGCCCTCATGCACGTCTCTACCCAGGGACAATGTGGAGCCTCCCAATTTTTGGCTGCCCTGCCTAAGGGCTATACTGAAATACACCCACTTCCTTAAAATGGACACTTAATGTTTTGAGGCCATCATGCACGTCTCTACCCAGGGACAATGTGGAGCCTCCCAATTTTTGGCTGCCCTGCCTAAGGGCTATACTGAAATACACCCACTTCCTTAAAATGGACACTTAATGTTTTGAGGCCCTCATGCACGTCTCTACCCAGGGACAATGTGGAGCCTCCCAATTTTTGGCTGCCCTGCCTAAGGGCTATACTGAAATACACCCACTTCCTTAAAATGGACACTTAATGTTTTGAGGCCATCATGCACGTCTCTACCCAGGGACAATGTGGAGCCTCCCAATTTTTGGCTGCCCTGCCTAAGGGCTATACTGAAATACACCCACTTCCTTAAAATGGACACTTAATGTTTTGAGGCCCTCATGCACGTCTCTACCCAGGGACAATGTGGAGCCTCCCAATTTTTGGCTGCCCTGCCTAAGGGCTATACTGAAATACACCCACTTCCTTAAAATGGACACTTAATGTTTTGAGGCCATCATGCACGTCTCTACCCAGGGACAATGTGGAGCCTCCCAATTTTTGGCTGCCCTGCCTAAGGGCTATACTGAAATACACCCACTTCCTTAAAATGGACACTTAATGTTTTGAGGCCCTCATGCACGTCTCTACCCAGGGACAATGTGGAGCCTCCCAATTTTTGGCTGCCCTGCCTAAGGGCTATACTGAAATACACCCACTTCCTTAAAATGGACACTTAATGTTTTGAGGCCCTCATGCACGTCTCTACCCAGGGACAATGTGGAGCCTCCCAATTTTTGGCTGCCCTGGCAAAGGGCTATACTGAAATAGACCCACTTCCTTACAATGGGCACTTCAGGTTTACAGGCCATAATGCACGGCTCTATCCAGGGACAATGGGGAGCCTCCCAATTTTTGGCTGCCCTGGCAAAGGGCTATACTGAAATACACCCACTTCCTTAAAATGGACACTTAATGTTTTGAGGCCATCATGCACGTCTCTACCCAGGGACAACGTGGAGCTTCCCAATTTTTGGCTGCCCTGGCAAAGGGCTATACTGAAATAGACCCACTTCCTTACAATGGGCACTTCAGGTTTAAAGGCCATCATGCACGTCTCTACCCAGGGACAATGTGGAGCCTCCCAATTTTTGGCTGCCCTGCCTAAGGGCTATACTATAATACACCCACTTCCTGACAATGGACACTTAATGTTTTGAGGCCCTCATGCACGTCTCTATCCAGGGACAACGTGGAGCCTCCCAATTTTTGGCTGCCCTGACAAAGGGCTATACTACAATAGACCCACTTCCTTACAATGGGCACTTCAGGTTTACAGGCCCTCATGCACGTCTGTATGCAGGGGCATTGGTGAACCTCACAATTTTGGACTGCCCTGGCAAAGGAAAATACTACAAAGACTCACTTCCTCAAAATGGGCACATTAGACTCAAGAGGCCTTCATGTACGTCTCTTCTCAGGGACATCGGAGTGCCACACAATGTTTTCACTTAAAATCTTTCATGTATTAATCTCAAAAAGTAACATACACCAGATCTATCTCACTATTGGGTATGTGCCCTTAACATTTCCGCCATGAAAAATCATTTTGGGGTCATTTTGGAAGGTTTTCTGGTGAGTCCGTAAAAATGGCGTAAAACGCGGACAAAATTGTTCACAGCTGTGACTTTTGAGTGATAAATGCTTCAAGGGGTCTTCCCCATGCTGTTGCCATGTCATTTGAGCACTCTTCTGAGACTTTTGTGCCATTTTTAGGGTTTCTCCATGCTGCCGGGGGGTCATTTCACAAAAATACTCGGGTCTCCCATAGGATAACATTGGGCTCGTTGCTCGGGCCGAGTACACGAGTATCTTGGGAGGCTCGGCCCGAGCTTCGAGCACCCGAGCTTTTTAGTACTCGCTCATCACTAATGTCCATGAAAAACATGCACGTTTTTCACGGATGTGTCAAAGGTGCGTTTTGCCCTCCGTGTCCCGTGTTTATGGCACACATGTGTTCTCCGTGTGTTATCCGTAATAACACACGGAGAACGGGAAGTTTCTGCTCACCTGTCCCTGCCTTTGCTGTCTGTGATGCTGATCTACGGTCTCCGGTCCTGCCGACTCCCCGCTGCTGCTGCTTCCGGCCGCAGTGGAGTGAATATGCAATGAGCATAATGAGCGCGGGTCGGAAGCAAGCGGCAGAGACAGCAGGGCTGGAGAAGGTGAGTATAGTAATTCTTTTTTTTCACAGACACGTGTGTTTTCTCCGGTGCGTGTCACATGGATCACATCCATGCGGTCCGTGTGTGGTCCGCGTGACAGTAGTGATGCCGGAGAAAAACGAACATGTCTACGTGTGGAGCACACGGGCACACGTATGCTCCACATGTACACACGGTCCATGATAAAACACGCACGTGTGCACAGACCCATTGATTTTAATGGGTCTACGTGTGCCCGTGTCTCCGGTACGTGAGGAAATAGACCAAACACGTACCGGAAGCACCGACGTGTGAAGGGGGCCTAAATCTGTGTTTTTCCTTGCACTTCTGCCCTTTCCTTCCCTGGGTAGGGGGAACAGATTAGCTTTGTTTAGGAGTATAATAAGGCACCAGACGCGGGCATCTCCACCATCTGAGGTATTCCTGAGGACAGGGATAGCCTACAGTCCCTGTGAGGGACAGTTTAGGAACCCCCTGTCCCTCGCTATCTTACAGTCACATTGTAATATGTCCCCTGAATTCATCATTTACTCTAAAATCCTGCTCAAATCGGAAGGAGAAGGGAATAGCAGAGAAGACAGAAAAAGAGGAAAATATATAGATTATGATGCTGCTTTCTAGTAAGTGTTTTATTTCACTCCAGAGCTGGATTCACAGCTACACGGCTCAGTGCTGCTGTATAATCTCCTTCCTGCTGCTTCTTCTGAACATGTACTATATAGAAACAGGAAGACAGGAATCACTCATGTCTGTGTGTGCTGTGTAGGGGACAAAACAGCATAATAACAGCTAGTCTCCACCCATTAGCTCAGAGACGACTGAATATTTGAGATATGGCCTGAAGAAGGGAAAAGTTGTAATAATGGCCAGAAATAGTGTGATTCCTCATGTATACATTATGTCGGTTGGTTGTATCAATCATGATTTGCTGGAGTTTTATGGCTTTATTTCTTTATTTTACTTTAATGGATGGGACCAGCTAATTTTTGAGCAGTCAGTTATGCTGCCATCCACTCTGAAACGTATATCTGCTTCTTTCTATGTAATACTGTCCCCAGTTATGCTGCCATGCACTCTGAAACATATCTGCTTCTTTCTATGTAATACTGTCCCCAGTTATGCTGCCATGCACTCTGAAACGTATCTGCTTCTTTCTATGTAATACTGTCCCCAGTTATGCTGCCATGCATTCTGAAACGTATCTGCTTCTTTCTATGTAATACTGTCCCCAGTTACAATGCCATGTACTCTGAAACGTATCTGCTTCTTTCTATGTAATACTGTCCCCAGTTATGCTGCCATGCACTCTGAAACTTATCTGCTTCTTTCTATGTAATACTGTCCCCAGTTATGCTGCCATGCACTCTGAAACGTATCTGCTTCTTTCTATGTAATACTGTCCCCAGTTATGCTGCCATGCACTCTGAAACGTATCTGCTTCTTTCTATGTAATACTGTCCCCAGTTATGCTGCCATGCACTCTGAAACGTATCTGCTTCTTTCTATGTAATACTGTCCCCAGTTATGCTGCCATGCACTCTGAAACTTATCTGCTTCTTTCTATGTAATACTGTCCCCAGTTATGCTGCCATGCACTCTGAAACGTATCTGCTTCTTTCTATGTAATACTGTCCCCAGTTATGCTGCCATGCACTCTGAAACGTATCTGCTTCTTTCTATGTAATACTGTCCCCAGTTATGCTGCCATGCACTCTGAAACGTATCTGCACCTTTGTATGTAATACCGTCCCCTGCTGATGACCTGCAATGACTGTGCTCACATAAGCCCACATGAATGCAATAACAGCCTCTAATTTCTCAGCACAAAACCTCATAACAATCCGGGTAAAGAATGAAACATCTTAATGAGTAAAACAATTTTCTCCTCTCAAAAAAAAAAAAAAAATCACTAATAGCCTCTTCAATGTGTAATGTGTGTTGAGCGCTAAAGCTTTGATTTGGAGTGTAGAGGAACCTGCAGGGATTTATTAAAGTCTATTAATGGTGTGAACACAGCGGCGGCGGCGGTAATGGTCCGGTAATGACGCTTCCTTCATAGCACTGCATGCAAAAACTTTCAAGACGAATTGGTAAACTTAGTTTGGTATAATCTAATCATTGTCTCTCCCGGTGGCTCCGCGGTCAGATCCCCGTCTGCATGTTCTCCCCGTGTGTACCTGACTTTCCAAAAACATATTGATAGGGGATGGCGATTGTGAGCCCCAATGGGGACAGCGATGAGAATGTGTGTAAAGTGTCAAATAAATCTGTGTAAATAACAGTGATACAGATCTAATGTCTTTAAATGTCAATCCAAGTTTAATTCCTGTTATTTTACTTTTCTCTATTAGGCAATGTGCACACAGTGCGTTTTTCGTAGCGTTTTTGCGATTTTTTTCGGGTGCGTTTTTGGCCTCAAAACTGCATGACTGCTTCCCCAACAAAGTCTATGAGTTTTCATTTTTGCTGTCCGCACACAACTTTTTTTTAGGCCTCTGCCACACTCACGTGAATTTCACGCACGTGCCGAGAGACACGTATTTTCCCTGCGTGTTGCGTGCAGGTAAGTACGTGTCTCTGGTACGTGCGTGACACGTGTGTTCTACGTGTGCTATCCGCGATAGCACACGTAGAATCAGTAATTATTATACTCACCTGGTCCTTCCTGATGTCCGCGCTGCTGTCCGTGGTGCTGATCCTCGGTCTCCAGCCCTCCCGTCTCCCCGCTGCTGCTGCTGCCAGGCAGTGAAGTGAATATTCAATGAGAATAATGAGCGGCGGTCGGCAGCAAGAGGCAGCAGCGGCAGAGACAGGAGGGCTGGAGAAGGTGAGTTAATGTTTTTTTTTTTTTTCACTGACATGTGTGTTTTCTCCGGCGCGTGTCACACGGGACCGCATCCACACTACACCCGTGTGGTGCGGGTGCGGGCCGTGTAACACCCGTGCTGCCGGAGAAAACACTGACATGTCAGCGCTTTGAAAATCGCACACACGTACAAACGCACACGGACACACGTTCCGTGTGGTTTTACGTGTGTGTGCCTGCTACAATAGGGTAGCATTGGTTAAAGTGTCTCCGTGCCGCCGGTACGTGTAAAAAATGACAAACACGTACCGGCAGCACGGATGTGTGGCACAGGCCTCAAACTGTGTTTTTGAGCTTAAAAAAAAAAATGGACATGTCAATTCTTTCCTGCGTTTTTCTGCGTTTTCCCCCCATGCAATGTATTGGAAAAACGCAGCAAAACGCAGCCAAAAACGCACCAAATCGCGGTAAAAAAGCATGCAATTTTTGACGCGTTTTTGCCGCGGGTGCGTTTTTGCACGTTTTTGGCCTTTAAAAACGCACAAAAACGCACCCGCGGCAAAAAACGCATGCGTTTTTACCGCGATTCGGCGCGTTTTTGGCTGCGTTTTGCTGCGTTTTTGATCTCTGCGTTTTTCTGAGTTTTTCCAATGCATTGCATGAGGGAAAAACGCAGAAAAACGCAGGAAAGAATTGACATGTCCTTTTTTTTTTTTAAGCTCAAAAACGCAGCTTAAAAACAAAGTTGTGTGCGAACAGCAAAAATGAAAACTCATAGACTTTACTGGGGAAGCAAAGTCATGCAGTTTTGAGGCCAAAAACGCACCTGAAAAACGCCGCGAAAAACGCACTGTGTGCACATAGCTTTACTTTGCGGTTTCCTCTATTTCACTCTTCTTACCTTTTCTTTATCTTCGCTCTCTTTATTTTCTACCCTTTCATCTCCCTTTTATTACTCTTATTTACCCTTCCTTCTCGCTGTTTTCTTAACCCTTCCCTTTGCTTTTATTCCTCTTTCCTCCTCATTTTCTTCCTTACTTCCTTCCTCCATTTTTCCTTTTAGTTACTTCCTGATTTTTTTCTGTCCTTGTCATTCATTTTTTTCTCCCCCCTTTCATCTTATCTCTATATCACCCCTTTATCTTTCCACTTTCTTTCTTGGGGGTACTTTGCACGTTGCGACATCGCTACTGCGATATCGTCGGGGTCAAATCGAAAGTGACGCACATCCGGCGCCGGTAACGACGTTGCAACGTGTAAAGCCTAGATGCGCTTATAAACGATTGCAAAAGCGTCATAAATCGGCGATCTGTGTAGCGTCGGTCATTTTCATAATGTCGCACCAATAGGAGATACGATGTTGTTCCTCGTTCCTGCGGCAGCACACATCGCTGTGTATGAAGCCGCAGGAGCGAGGAACATCTCCTTACCTGTCTCCACCGGCAATGCGGAAGGAAGTAGGTGGGCGGGATGTTTACGTCCTGCTCATCTCCACCCCTCCGCTTCTATTGGCCGGCTGCCGTGTGACGTCGCTGTGATGCCGCACGACCCGCCCCCTTAGAAAGGAGGCGGGTCGCCGGCCAGAGCGACGTCGCAGGGCAGGTAAGTGCGTGTGAAGCTGCTGTAGCGATAATGTTCGCTACGGCAGCTATCACAAGATATCGCATGCTTGACGGGGGCGGAGACTATCGCGCTCGGCATCACTAGCCGATGCTAGCGATGTCGCAACGTGCAAAGTACCCCTTAGGCTTTGTGCCCACATTGCATTTTTATGTACAGAAAATCTGCACATAAAAACCCATGTTTTGGCGGGAAAAAAGCAACTAAAAAAACGCACATTTTGTTTATTGTTTTTTCACATGCTTCTTTTTGTGCTTTTTGTAATCACAGCAATCGCGGGGATTCAGGTGCTGTATCCCTGCGATCGCTGCCGGGTCTCCGCCTGATGTTACAGCCGGGTCCCGCACCGCTCTTGTCAGTTTAACCCCCTAAATTCCCCCTTACCTCTCCCTGGCGATCAGGTCCCTGGAATGCAATCACTGCCATGGTATCCCTGGATTGTCACCATGATGACCCTGGGTTACTGAGCTACGGAGAGCCTCACACACCATCCAGTATGCACGGTGTGTGAGGCAAAGTGCTGTGATATAATCCCCTTTCGTGATATAGCACCACAGGGGATAATAGAAACACAGAAAATAAAGACAGAAACAATTGACACGCTGCTTCATTTTTCAGCAACAAAATCGCAAGAAAAAAGACGCAGCGTGTGCACAGCAAGTCAGGATTCTCATTGACTTTGCTGGGATGCTTTTCCCTTGCTTTTATCAATTAACCCCTTCACGACCTTTGACGGATCTATCCGTCATGGATCGTATGCCGTTAAGCCCCGCCCCCTGCCGCAGGCAGGGTGCGGCGATCGGCGCACATATCAGCTGTTTTCAACAGCTGACATGTGTGCCTGCATGTTACGAGTGGAATCACATTCCACCCGTAACATTAATCCCTTACATCTCACTGCCAAAGTCTGACAGCGAGATGTATATACGCGCGGTGAAGATTTCCACTTACCGCCGTCCCTACCGGAAGTCACATGAGTGGTCACGTGACTTTCGGTGGTTGCCATGGTAGCACAGGGTCATGTGATGATGCCTGCAGCTATGACGTTTCACTTTCGTTTTCACTCGGCCTGGAGGCCAGTGAAGCACGAAGTGACCGTATCTGCTGTTTACAGCTGTATAGCTGTGATCAGCAGATAGATAATAGTGATTGGATTGCTGATCACTATAGCCCCCTAGGGGGACTAGTAAAATAAAAAAAAAGTAAACAAAAAGTTTTAAAAAATTAAAAAAAACCCTAAAAGTTCAAATCACCCCCCTTTCACTCCATTGAAAATTAAAGGGTTAAAAAAAATAAATGTACACATATTTGGTATCGCCGCGTTCAGAAATGCCCGATCTATCAAAATATAAAATCAATTAATCTGATCAGTAAACGGCGTAGTGGCAAAAAAATTCCAAACTGCAAAATTACGTTTTTTGGTCGCCGCAAGTTTTACGCAAAATGCAATAACAGGCGATCAAAATGTAGCATCTGTGCAACAATGGTACCATTAGAAACGTCAGCTCGAGACGCAAAAAATAAGCTGCCACTGAGCCATAGATCCCAAAAAATGAGAACGCTACAGGTTTCGGAAAATGGCACAAAATATACGCCACTTTTATTGGACAAGCTTGTGAATTTTTTTTAACCCCTTAGATACAAGTAAACCTATACATGTTTGGTGTCTACAAACTCGCACCGACCTCAGGCATCACAACGACACATCAGTTTTTTCATATAGTGAACACCGTGAATAAAACATCCCAAAAACTATTGTGCCATCACACTTTTTTTGCAGTTTTTCCACACTTGGAATTTTTTTGCTGTTTTCCAGTACACCATATGGTAAGACGTATGGTTTCATTTAAAAGTACAACTTGTCCCGCAAAAAGCAAGCCTCATATGGCAAGATTGACGGAATAATAAAAAAGTTACGGCTCTTGGAAGAAGGGGAGCAAAAAACAAAATCGCAAAAACGGAAAGTGCCCGGGGGCTGCATGGGTTAAATAAAGCAAGGAAGAACGCTAGAAAAAAATGCAAAAAACAACCTGCCACGTGTGCACATAGCCTTATGTTATTTTTTTTTCCACAATTTTTTTTGTTTGCTTCTCACTTTATTTTACTTTTCTATGTCTTCTTGTTCCTTTTCTTTCAGTATTACTCTTTCCCTTTCCATTTTGTACACTTAATTCCCTTTTCTATTTTCATTCTTCCCTTTCCCCACACTTATCCCTTACTTTCCTTACCATTTCTTCTGTTCCTTCTTATTTCTTTGTTTTTTTTTAAATTTTCTCATTTCCTTCCTTTCTCTCTCTTTGTTTTTTTTGTTTTTATTACTGTTCATATTTCTTTTCTCTTTTATTACATTTATTCATTTGACTTTATTTTTTCCTTTTCATCTTTTTTCTCTCCCAGGTTTCCTGTAATCTTTGATACCGTTTCTGTTCTTTCCAGCATTCCTCCTTTCCTTCAGTTCAGTTTTGTTTCTTCTTTTCCTTCTTATTTCTTTTTTTTATTTTCTCATTCCCTTCCTTTATCTCTCTTTGTTTTTTTATCACTGTTTTATTCTTTTTTTTCTCTTTAATTACATTTATTCCCTTTACATTTTTCCTTTTCATCTTTTTCTCTCCCAGGTTTCCTGCAATCTTTGATACCGTTTCTGTTCTTTCCATCGTTCCTCTTTTCCTTCAGTTCAGTTTTATTTCTTCTTGTCCTTTTTTATTTATTTTTTAATTTTCTCATTCCCTTCCTTTATCTCTGTTTGTTTTTTTTTATCACTGTTTATTCTTTTAATTACATTTATTCCCTTTACTTTTTTTCTTTTCATCTTTTTTCTCTCCCAGGTTTCCTGCAATCTTACAATACCTTTATGATCTTTGATACCTTTTCTGTTCTTTCCATCGTTCCTCCTTTCCTTCAGTTCAGTTTTGTTTTGTCTTTTCCTTATTTCCTTGTTTTTTATTTTCTCATTCCTTTCCTATATCTCTCTTTGTTTTTTTATTACTGTTCATTTTTCTTTTTTCTTTCATTACATTTACTCTTTCCCTTTCCATTTTGTACACTTAATTCCCTTTTCTATTTTCATTCTTCCCTTTCCCCACACTTATCCCTTACTTTCCTTACCATTTCTTCTGTTCCTTCTTATTTCTTTGTTTTTTTTTTAAATTTTCTCATTTCCTTCCTTTCTCTCTCTTTTTTTTTTGGTTTTTATTACTGTTCATATTTTTTTTCTCTTTTATTACATTTATTCATTTGACTTTATTTTTTCCTTTTCATCTTTTTCTCTCCCAGGTTTCCTGCAATCTTTGATACCGTTTCTGTTCTTTCCATCATTCCTCCTTTCCTTCAGTTCAGTTTTATTTCTTCTTGTCCTTTTTATTTATTTTTTAATTTTCTCATTCCCTTCCTTTATCTCTGTTTGGTTTTTTTTATCACTGTTTATTCTTTTAATTACATTTATTCCCTTTACTTTTTTCCTTTTCATCTTTTTCTCTCCCAGGTTTCCTGCAATCTTGCGATACCTTTATGATCTTTGATACCTTTTCTGTTCTTTCCATCGTTCCTCCTTTCCTTCAGTTCAGTTTTGTTTTGTCTTTTCCTTATTTCCTTGTTTTTTATTTTCTCATTCCTTTCCTATATCTCTTTGTTTTTTTATTACTGTTCATTTTTCTTTTTTCTTTCATTACATTTAGTCACTTGACTTTTTTTCCTTTTCCTCTTTGTTTTCTCCCAGGTTTCCTGTAATCTTTGTTGCCTTTTCTGCCTCCTTTCCTTCAGTTCATTTTTTTTCTTCTTTTTTCCTTTTCGTCTTTCCGTACTTCCTTCCATCTACCTTTCCCTTTCCTTTTCCATTTCTTTTTGATTCCTCTTATTTATTATGTTGCTTTCTTATGTAGCGCCAATAATTCCACAGCGCTTTACAGATATCATCATCACTGTCCCCATTGGGGCTCACAACCTTAATTCCCTATCAATATATTTTTTAAGACTTTGGGAGAAAACTTAGATACTTGGGGGAAAGCCACACAAACTTGGGGAGAACATACAATCTTCCTGCACATGATTGATTGGATTCAGACTCTGGATCCCAGCACTAAAGTAATGCTGTTGCTTCTCCCATTTTCCTTCCTTTCTCTTTTTTTTCATCACTTTTTTGCATTCCCTTTTTTTAGTTTCTTTCCTCTTTTTTTATATCTTTCACTTTTCTTCTCTGTTGTAAATATTCCTTTCTTTGCTTTTCTCTTTCCCTACTACTATTCTTTTATCTGTTCTATCCTTTATTTCATATTTTCTTGTTTTTTCCATTTTCCTACATTTTCTTCCCTTTCCAGACCCTTCTGTTTACCTTTTCTTTCCCTTTCCATGTCCTAATTTCTTCCAATTTCTCATTCCTTTTCTTTTGCATTTCTTAGTTTCCATAAGGCTTCTATACAGGCAAAGAAATCAAACCATGATGTCCATAAAATTAGTGATGTGTAAAAATGAGATATGACACAAAAAGTATTGAACACACTTAGTGAAATGTAATTAACACTTCATACAAAAGCCTTTGTTGGTGATGAAGCCTCCAGACTCCTCCTGTATGGCGACACAAGTCGTCTGCATTGCTCAGGTGGATTTTGGCCCATTCTTACACACACACACACACACACACACACACACCTCACATCCTGCAGGTCCCGGTTCCATCTATGAACTCTGAGCTTTGGTTCCTTCCATATATTTTCTATTGGATTCAGGTCCAGTGATCGGCTCGGCCATTCTAGCAGGTTTATTTTCTTTCTCCTTGGCCGTGTGTTTGGGGTCATTGTGTTGCTGAAATGTCCTCCCTTGTTTCATTTTCATCATCCTGGTAGATGGTAGCAGATTTTTATCAGGAATGTCTCTGTACATTTATCATTATTCCTTCAATTATATAAAGTTTTCCAGTGCCGTATACTGAAAATCAGTCGCACACCATGATGTTCCCACCTCCAGACTTCCCTGTTGGTGTTTTGGGGGTGATTTGCCTTTTGGCCTCCAAACATGGTGTGTATTATGGCCTCCAAAGAGTTTAATTTTGGTCTCAAGTGACCAGACCATATTCTCCTAATATTTCACAGACTTGTCAAAATGTTGTTTATCAAACTTTAAATGCTCTTGAACCTGCTTTTTGTTCAGCAATGGAGTTTTGTGTGGTGAGCGTGCATACAGGAACGTGCATACAGGAGCGTGCATACAGGAGCATGCATACAGGAGCGTGCATACAGGAGCGTGCATACAGGAGCGTGCATACAGGAGCGTGCATACAGGAACGTGCATACAGGAGCGTGCATACAGGAGCATGCATACAGGAACGTGCATACAGGAGCGTGCATACAGGAGCGTGCATACAGGCCATGGAGGGGGAGTGCATTACTTATTATTTTCTGTGAAACAGTTATACCTGCTGATTCTTGGTCTTTCTGTAGCTCTCCTCACGTGGTTCTTGGCTATTGGAAAACACTTCTGATAATTCTTTTCACTCCTTTGTTTGAAATCTTGCAGGAAGCACCTAATCGGGGTCCGTTTATGTTCTTTCCACTTCCTGATTATGGCCCTAACAAAGCTCACTGAACCTTCAGTAGTTTTGAAATTATTCTTTAATCAATGCCATCAGTTTGTTTTGCAAGAATACGGTTGTGAAAGTCTTGAGACAGCTCACTGGTTTTACCTGTAATGAGCTGTTTCTTGTGTGGCATCTTAATCGTAATGAGATCTTTTTATAGGTCACCAATTGAACTATCTGATATTTTTTTTTCAGTAAGTTGCAGGATTGCTTTCTAATTACTGATAGATTTCAGCTGGTGTCAGGGCTTTCCATGGCTTTTTACACCTCTTTTTTTTGCATGTATTCAACATGATTTCACAGTGACATTTCTCACTATTACACATAACATTTTATGGGCATCTATGGTTTGATTTCTTTGTGTGGATTAGATGGGTTGTTACCGACATCTTGTGAAAAAATTCATGTCAATGGCGGTTTTAGAAATATATTGGTGGTGTGTTCAATACTTATGTCATCTACTGTAATATGAAGGGACAGCACAAAGATCTGTATAATGATCTTTTACACCAACGCCTATGACGAGGAGAAAGGGGCATCCATTACATCTAGACAAAAGGAGGTTCAATCATAATCAAAGATGCAGATTCTTTACTGTAAGAGCAGTGAGATTATGGAACACTGCCACAAAATGCTGCAATGGTTGATTCATTACTAAAATTTATGAGAGGCCTGGATGCTTTTCTGGAAAATATAAATAAATCCTGTGATGGGCACTGATTCATGGAACTAGTCTGATAGCTATATGAGGAGTCGGAAAGGATTTTTTTTTCCCCCTAAGGCCTGAAACACACATCCGTGAAACACGTGCGTGTTTGGTCCGTTTCCGTGTATACTGGAGACACGGCCAAACGTGCACCAATGTTATTGTATGATAAAAGCTCCACGTGCGTTTTTGATGCATTTCCGTTTGTCTGTGTCCGTGATCCGTACCTGTGTGCGTTTTGCACGGCAGCATGTTCGTTTTCTGCACGCAACACGCAGCACAGACCCAATGAAAGTCAATGGGTCTGTGCGCACGTCCGAGTGACACGGACGCATCTCTGTTTGCTCCCTGTACGTTTTGTGCTTTTTTCATGTGATGTCGGTCTTTTTTCTTTTTCTGTTTTGTTCTCTCCCTCAGTCCGTCAGTCGGTCGGTCTCTCTCTATGTCTGTCGGTCGGTCTCTCTGTCTTATCTGTCCCTCTAGCTGTCTGTCGGTCAGTTCCCCCCTCTCTCATACTTACCGTTCCCCGATCTCCGGCGCGGCGCTGCACGGCTGTTATAAAAACTTCGGCGGCTTTTACTATTTTGAAAAAGCCGGCCGCCCATTAATCAATCTCGTATTCCCTGCTTTACCCGCCCACCGGCGCCTGTGATTGGTTGCAGTCACACGCCCACCACGCTGAGTGACAGCTGTCTCACTGCACCCAATCACAGCAGCCGGTGGGCGTGTCTATACTGTGCAGTAAAATAAATAAATAATTAAAAAAAACGGCGTGCGGTCCCCCCCATTTTAATACCAGCCAGATAAAGCCATACGGCTGAAGGCTGGTATTCTCAGGATGGGGATCTCCACGTTATGGGGAGCCCCCCACCCTAACAATATCAGCCAACAGCCGCCCAGAATTGCCGCATACATTAGATGCGACAGTTCTGGGACTGTACCCGGCTCTTCCCGATTTGCCCTGGTGCGTTGGCAAATCGGGGTAATAAGGAGTTATTGGCAGCCCATAGCTGCCACTAAATCCTAGATTAATCATGTCAAGCGTCTCCCCGAGATTCCTTCCATGATTAATCTGTAAGTGACAGTTAAAAAACACACACACCCGAAAAATCCTTTATTAGAAATAAAAAACACTAACAAATTCCCTCATCACCAATTTATTAACCCCGACAAAGCTCTCCATGTCCGGCGTAATCCACGGACCTCCAGCGTCGCTTCCAGCTCTGCTGCATGCAGGTGACAGGAGCAGCAGAATACACCGCCGCTCCTGTCAACTCCACAAAGCTAATGAGATTAGTAGCACGATCAGCTGCTGTCACTGAGGTTACCCGCGGCCACCGCTGGATCCAGCGGTGGCCGCGAGTTACCTGACTGACAGCAGCTGATCGCGCTACTCACCTCATTAGCTGCGTGGAGGTGACCGGAGCGGCGGTGTATTCTGCTGCTCCTGTCACCTCCATGGTAAGTGTTATTTTACTGGATCCTGTCACTTGAAGTTTATGGGCGGGCATTGGACTCATGTGATCGGAAGTGAGAGGAACTGAACGTGACAGACTGGAAATTCAAAGGAGGGGAGAGGAGGGGGAGAGGAGGGGAGAGGAGGAGAGAGGAGGAGAGAGGAGGGGGAGAAGAGAAGAGGAGGAGAAGAGGAGGAGAGAGGAGGGGAGAGGAGGGGAGAGGAGGGGAGAGGAGGAGAGAGGAGGAGAGAGGAGGGGGAGAAGAGAAGAGGAGGAGAAGAGGAGGAGAGAGGAGGGGAGAGGAGGGGAGAGGAGGGGAGAGGAGGGGGAGAGGAGGAGGAGAAGAGAAGAGAAGGAGAAGAGGAGGAGAGAGGAGGGGGAGAGGAGGAGGAGAAGAGAAGAGAAGGAGAAGAGGAGGAGAAGAGGAGGAGAGAGGAGGGGAGAGGAGGGGAGAGGAGGGGAGAGGAGGGGGAGAGGAGGAGGAGAAGAGAAGAGAAGGAGAAGAGGAGGAGAAGAGGAGGAGAGAGGAGGGGAGAGGAGGGGAGAGGAGGGGGAGAGGAGGAGGAGAAGAGAAGAGAAGGAGAAGAGGAGGAGAAGAGGAGGAGAGAAGAGGGGAGAGGAGGAGAGAGGAGGAGAGAGGAGGAGAGAGGAGGAGAGGAGGGGAGGAGGGGAGAGGAGGACAGAGGAGGAGGAGAGAGGAGGAGGAGGGAGGAGGAGGAGAGAGGAGGAGGAGAGAGGAGGAGAGAGGAGGAGGAGAGAGGAGGAGAGAGGAGGAGGAGAGAGGAGAGAGGAGGAGGGGAGAGAGGGAGGAGAAGAGAAAGAGAAGAGGAGGAGGAGAAGAGGAGGAGAGAGGAGGAGAGAGGAGGGGAGAGGAGGGGAGAGGATGAGAGAGGAGGAGAGAGGAGGAGAGGAGGGGAGGAGGGGAGAGGAGGAGAGAGGAGAGAGGAGGAGAGAGGAGGAGGAGAGAGGAGGAGGAGAGAGGAGAGAGGAGAGAGGAGAGAGGAGGGAGGAGAGAGGAGGAGGAGGGGAGAAGAGGAGGTGAAGAGAAGAGAAGGAGAAGAGGAGGAGAAGAGGAGGAGAGAGGAGGGGAGAGGAGGAGAGAGGAGGAGAGAGGAGGAGAGAGGAGGAGAGGAGGGGAGGAGGGGAGAGGAGGACAGAGGAGGAGGAGGGGAGAGGAGGAGAGACGAGGAGGAGAGAGAAGAGAGGAGGAGGAGAGAGGAGAGAGGAGGAGAGGGAGGGGAGAGGAGGAGAGACGAGGAGGAGAGAGAAGAGAGGAGGAGGAGAGAGGAGAGAGGAGAGAGGAGGAGAGAGGAGAGAGGAGAGAGGAGGAAAGAGGAGGAGGAGAGAGGAGAGAGGAGGAGAGAGGAGAAGGAGAGAAGAGGAGGAGAGAGGAGAGAGGAGAGAGGAGGAGGGAAGAGGAGGGAAGAGGAGGGAAGAGGAGGGAGGAGGAGAGAGGAGGAAGAGAGAGGAGGAGGAGAGAGGAGGAGGAGGAGGAGGAGAGAGGAGGAGGAGAGAGGAGGAGGAGGAGGAGGAGAGAGGAGGAGGAGAAAGGAGGAGAGAGGAGGAGAGAAGGGGAGAGGAGGAGAGGAGGGGGGAGGAGGGGAGAAGGAGAGAGGAGGAGAGGAGAGGAGAGGAGGAGAGGAGAGGAGGAGGAGGAATTGAGAAGAGGAGGAGGAGAGAAGAGGAGGAGGAGGCGAGAAGAGGAGGAGGTGAGAAGAGGAGGAGGTGAGAAGAGGAGGAGGAGAGAAGAGGAGGAGGAGAGAGGCAAAGAGAGGGGAGAGGAGAGAGGAGAGAGTCTGTGATCACGCCAGGCTGGTTTCTGGCCAAACAGGATCCTGTCTATCAGCATGCCACTGTTCACATGCGTTTGCGTGCAGTATAGTCAGGATCCAGCGACTTTCAGTGTTTGGACGCAGCTGAAAAACAAGTAGCGTTTTTGAAAAAAGTTAAAAAACTGCAAGTCGCTGGATCCTCACTATAACGCACGCAAACGCAGGTGAACGCATGTTGACGCAAGTCCATTACAAATGCATTTAAATGAAAACGCATTTGCACTGGATCCGTTTTTGCATTAAAAAACCGTTCAGGACGCATGTTAAAAAGACGTAGTGTGAAAGCCGCCTTATTTCTTTTCCTTTTTCCGTACTTTCCTTCCCTTCCTCTTCTCCTCCCTCCTCGTGGTTGGGCATGTTAACCTTTTTCTCAGTTTTTTGCCCATTTTCTATCACACAGACCTCTGGGCTCGCTCTTCTTCCCGGTAGTGCCCTGCTCTTGTCGTGGCCTCCTCGTCTGTGGCCGGTGTGTTGTGCTGCTGGGTCATCCGGCGAGTTGTATAACTGTAATTATCGCAGAGGACGTCACTCCTGTAATTACCCCATTGTTATAGGAATATGGAGCGCTTTCTTCCTA
The DNA here is from genome assembly GCF_048569485.1 of Anomaloglossus baeobatrachus. Lineage (NCBI taxonomy): Eukaryota > Metazoa > Chordata > Amphibia > Anura > Aromobatidae > Anomaloglossus > Anomaloglossus baeobatrachus. Next base: position 21,066,961 of record NC_134358.1, on the reverse strand, counting down.
TGGCTGCATGTGATGTGGTAGTGATCTGTGTGCCATTTTCCGCCTGACTGTGTTACTATGACAACACGCAGTCATGTTGTGTCGCACATCAAATGTTTGCGAGATTGGATTTTCTGTTTCTGTTCAATGTCCAGATTCTCCTGCGATGTCTATTGTCACATAATCAAGTGTCATCATGTTCCTGGGGGAACACAACTCTGTATCACCGGCAACAAGCCGCAATACACGGCCTTTGTTTTACTGACATCCCTGTGTGCTCAGAAATACACCTACACACACTGACAGATACACACAAATACACATATACACACCTACACACACTGACACACACATATATACACATACACACCTACACACACTGACAGATACACCTAAATACACATATACACACCTACACACACTGACACACACATATATACATATACACACCTACACACACTGACAGATACACACAAATACACATATACACACCTACACACACTGACACACACATATATACATATACACACCTACACACACTGACAGATACACACAAATACACATATACACACCTACACACACTGACACACACATATATACATATACACACCTACACACACTGACAGATACACACAAATACACATATACACACACTGACAGATACACACAAATACACACCTACACACACTGACACACACATATATACACATATACACACCTACACATACTGACCCACACATATATACATATACACACCTACACACACTGACAGATACACATAAATACACATATACACACCTACACACACTGACAGATACACATAAATACACATATACACACCTACACACACTGACAGATACACATAAATACACATATACACACCTACACACACTGACAGATACACATAAATACACATATACACACCTACACACACTGACAGATACACATAAATACACATATACACACCTACACACACTGACACACACATATATACACATATACACACCTACACACACTGACAGATACACATAAATACACATATACACACCTACACATACTGTATATACACATATATACATATACACACCTACACACACTGACACACACATATATACATATACACACCTACACACACTGACACACACATATATACACATATACACACCTACACATACTGACCCACACATATATACATATACACACCTACACACACTGACAGATACACATAAATACACATATACACACCTACACACACTGACACACACATATATACATATACACACCTACACATACTGACAGATACACACAAATACACATATACACACCTACACACACTGACAGATACACATAAATACACATATACACACCTACACACACTGACAGATACACATAAATACACATATACACACCTACACACACTGACACACACATATATACATATACACACCTACACACACTGACACACACACATATACACATATACACACCTACACATACTGACCCACACATATATACATATACACACCTACACACACTGACAGATACACATAAATACACATATACACACCTACACACACTGACACACACATATATACATATACACACACCTACACACTGACAGATACACATATATACATATACACACCTACACACACTGACACACACATATATACACATATACACACCTACACACACTGACAGATACACATAAATACACATATACACACCTACACACACTGACAGATACACCTAAATACACATATACACACCTACACACACTGACAGATACACATAAATACACATATACACACCTACACACACTGACAGATACACATAAATACACATATACACACCTACACACACTGACAGATACACATAAATACACATATACACACCTACACACACTGACACACACATATATACACATATACACACCTACACACACTGACTGATACACATAAATACACATATACACACCTACACACACTGACAGATACACATAAATACACATATACACACCTACACACACTGACACACACATAAATACACATATACACACCTACACACACTGACAGATACACATAAATACACATATACACACCTACACACACTGACAGATACACATAAATACACATATACACACCTACACACACTGACACACACATAAATACACATATACACACCTACACACACTGACAGATACACATAAATACACATATACACACCTACACACACTGACAGATACACATAAATACACATATACACACCTACACATACTGACACACACATATATACACATATACACACCTACACACACTGACAGATACACATAAATACACATATACACACCTACACACACTGACACACACATATATACATATACACACCTACACACACTGACAGATACACATAAATACACATATACACACCTACACACACTGACACACACATATATACACATATACACACCTACACACACTGACAGATACACATAAATACACATATACACACCTACACACACTGACACACACATATATACACATATACACACCTACACACACTGACAGATACACATAAATACACATATACACACCTACACACACTGACACACACATATATACACATATACACACCTACACACACTGACAGATACACATAAATACACATATACACACCTACACATACTGACACACACATATATACACATATACACACCTACACACACTGACACACACATATATACACATATACACACCTACACACACTGACACACACATATATACACATATACACACCTACACACACTGACAGATACACACAAATACACATATACACACCTACACACACTGACACACACATATATACACATATACACACCTACACACACTGACAGATACACATAAATACACATATACACACCTACACACACTGACACACACATATATACACATATACACACCTACACACACTGACAGATACACATAAATACACATATACACACCTACACATACTGACAGATACACATAAATACACATATACACACCTACACACACTGACACACACATATATACACATATACACACCTACACACACTGACAGATACACATAAATACACATATACACACCTACACATACTGACACACACATATATACACATATACACACCTACACACACTGACACACACATATATACACATATACACACCTACACACACTGACACACACATATATACACATATACACACCTACACACACTGACAGATACACATAAATACACATATACACATATATACATATACACACCTACACACACTGACAGATACATATAAATACACATATACACATATATACATATACACACCTACACACACTGACAGATACACATAAATACACATATACACACCTACACACACTGACACACACATATATACATATACACACCTACACACTGACAGATACACATACTGTATATACACACCTACACACACTGACACACACATATATACATATACACACCTACACACACTGAAACACACATATATACACATATACACACCTACACACTGACAGATACACATAAATACACATATACACACCTACACACACTGACAGATACACATACTGTATATACACACCTACACACACTGACAGATACACATAAATACACATATACACACCTACACACACTGACAGATACACATAAATACACATATACACACCTACACACACTGACAGATACACATACTGTATATACACACCTACACACACTGACAGATACACATAAATACACATATACACACCTACACACACTGACAGATACACATAAATACACATATACACACCTACACACACTGACAGATACACATAAATACACATATACACACCTACACACACTGACAGATACACATAAATACACATATACACATATATACATATACACACCTACACACACTGACAGATACACATAAATACACATATACACACCTACACACACTGACAGATACACATATATACACAAATGTATACATATACACACCTACACACACTGACAGATACACATAAATACACATATACACACCTACACACACTGACCCACACATATATACATATACACACCTACACACTGACAGATATACATACTGTATATACACATATATACATATACACACCTACACACACTGACAGATACACATAAAAACACATATACACACCTACACACACTGACAGATACACATAAATACACATATACACACCTACACACTGACAGATACACATAAATACACATATACACACCTACACACTGACAGATACACATAAATACACATATACACACCTACACACACTGACACACACATATATACATATACACACCTACACACTGACAGATACACATACTGTATATACACATATATACATATACACACCTACACACACTGACAGATACACATAAAAACACATATACACACCTACACACACTGACAGATACACATAAATACACATATACACACCTACACACTGACAGATACACATAAATACACATATACACACCTACACACTGACAGATACACATAAATACACATATACACACCTACACACACTGACACACACATATATACATATACACACCTACACACTGACAGATACACATACTGTATATACACATATATACATATACACACCTACACACACTGACAGATACACATACTGTATATACACACCTACACATACTGACAGATACACATACTGTATATACACATATATACATATACACACCTACACACTGACAGATACACATAAATACACATATACACACCTACACATACTGACAGATACACATAAATACACATATACACACCTACACATACTGACAGATACACATAAATACACATATACACACCTACACATACTGACAGATACACATAAATACACATATACACACCTACACACACTGACACACACATATATACATATACACACCTACACACTGACAGATACACATAAATACACATATACACACCTACACACACTGACCCACACATGTATACATATACACACCTACACACTGACAGATACACATACTGTATATACACATATATACATATACACACCTACACACACTGACAGATACACATAAATACACATATACACACCTACACACTGACAGATACACATAAATACACATATACACACCTACACACTGACAGATACACATAAATACACATATACACACCTACACATACTGACAGATACACATAAATACACATATACACACCTACACACACTGACACACACATATATACATATACACACCTACACACTGACAGATACACATAAATACACATATACACACCTACACACACTGACCCACACATGTATACATATACACACCTACACACTGACAGATACACATACTGTATATACACATATATACATATACACACCTACACACTGACAGATACACATACTGTATATACACATATATACATATACACACCTACACACACTGACAGATACACATAAATACACATATACACACCTACACATACTGACAGATACACATAAATACACATATACACACCTACACACTGACCTACACATATATACATATACACACCTACACACTGACAGATACACATAAATACACATATACACACCTACACATACTGCATATACACATATATACATATACACACCTACACACACTGACAGATACACATAAATACACATATACACACCTACACACACTGACCCACACATATATACATATACACACCTACACACTGACAGATACACATAAATACACATATACACACCTACACACACTGACCCACACATATATACATATACACACCTACACACACTGACAGATACACATAAATACACATATACACACCTACACATACTGACCCACACATATATACATATACACACCTACACACTGACAGATACACATAAATACACATATACACACCTACACACACTGACACACACACATATATACATATACACACTGACAGATACGCATACTGTATATACAAATATATACATATACACACCTACACACACTGACAGATACACATAAATACACATATACACACCTACACATACTGACCCACACATATATACATATACACACCTACACACTGACAGATACACAAAAATACACATATACACACCTACACATACTGACCCACACATATATACACAAATGTATACATATACACACCTACACACACTGACAGATACACATAAATACACATATACACACCTACACATACTGACAGATACACATACTGTATATACACATGTATTCATATACACACCTACACATACTGACCCACACATATATACATATACACATCGATAGACACACACACACATATATACATATACATACCTCCACACTGACACACACATATATACGCACACATATACACACCTACACATACTGACCCACACATATATACATATACACATCGATAGACACACACACACATATATACATATACATACCTCCACACTGACACACACATATATACGCACACATATACACACCTACACATACTGACCCACACATATACACATATACACACCTACACACACTGACAGATACACATAAATACACATATACACACCGACACATACTGACACACACATATATACATATACACACCTACACACACTGACAGATACACATAAATACACATATACACACCTACACACTGACCTACACATATATACATATACACACACCAACAGACACACACACATATATACACATACACACCTACACACACTGACAGATACACATACTGTATATACACATGTATTCATATACACACCTACACACTGACAGATACACATACATACACATATACACACCTACACATACTGACAGATACACATGCTGTATATACACATGTATTCATATACACACCTACACATACTGACTTACACATATATACATATACACACCTACACACTGACAGATGCACATACTGTGTATACACAGATGTATACATATACACACCTACACATACTGACCCACACATATATACATATACACACACACCGACACACATATATACACATGTATACCTATACACACCTACACACCGACACACACACATATACACATGTATACATATACACACCTACACATACTGACACACACATATATACACAAATGTATACATATACACACTGACAGACACAAACATATATATACACATGTATACCTATACACACCTACACACACTGACACACACATATATACACAAATGTATACATATACACACCTACACATACTGACACACACACATAAATACACTTATATACATATACACACACACCGACACACATATATACACATGTATACCTATACACACCTACACATACTGACACACACATATATACACAAATGTATACAGATACACACCTAGACATCAACAGACACACACACATATCCACACCTACTTATATACACATGTATACAGATACACAGCTACACACTAACAGTTGCACACATACATACACACACATTTACACACCTACACACAATCACAGACACATACACACATATACGCGCACATATACACACCTACACATTAACAAGTACATACACATATATACAGACGCGCACATATACACACCTACACACATGCATATATAGGCAAACATATACACATCTACACACACTTCTAGATATATACATATACACACCTACAAACACTTACAGACACACATATTCACACTTACATATACACACATATATGCACATATACACACCTACACACACAGATACACACACATATATCGACCTACAAACACAGTTACACACATATTCACACTTACATATACACACATATATGCACATATACATACCTACATACATGCATATAAGCACACATATACTCAACTACCCACACTTAGGGATAAACACTCACATATATACGCACACATATACACACTTACACACTTACACACACTTACAGACACACATATTCGCACACTTATGCATACCTACACACACAGATACACACATATATCCATGGACATATACCCACCTACACACATGCATATATCTACACATTTACAGATACACAAATATACACACCTACACTCACACACATATAGCTAGATACATGCAAATATTCTCATATTTTTGCACACACACATATATACATATGCAGATGTATACTCATACACATACATAGAGATACGCACATACACACATTTATACAACCACATATACACACCTACACACAGATACACACACATACTGTATATACAGACACAAATACACACATGCAGACACATGTATATGAGAAAATATTCTCATATATATCTCATGTATGTACATATAATACATACAGATACACATAAATACACATATACACACCTACACATACTGACAGATACACATAAATACACATATACACACCTACACACTGACCTACACATATATACATATACACACCTACACACTGACAGATACACATAAATACACATATACACACCTACACATACTGTATATACACATATATACATATACACACCTACACACACTGACAGATACACATAAATACACATATACACACCTACACACACTGACACACACACATATATACATATACACACTGACAGATACGCATACTGTATATACACATATATACATATACACACCTACACACACTGACAGATACACATAAATACACATATACACACCTACACATACTGACCCACACATATATACATATACACACCTACACACTGACAGATACACAAAAATACACATATACACACCTACACATACTGACCCACACATATATACACAAATGTATACATATACACACCTACACACACTGACAGATACACATAAATACACATATACACACCTACACATACTGACAGATACACATACTGTATATACACATGTATTCATATACACACCTACACATACTGACCCACACATATATACATATACACATCGATAGACACACACACATATATACATATACATACCTCCACACTGACACACACATATATACGCACACATATACACACCTACACATACTGACCCACACATATACACATATACACACCTACACACACTGACAGATACACATAAATACACATATACACACCGACACACTGACCTACACATATATACATATACACACACCAACAGACACACACACATATATACATATACATACCTCCACACTGACACACACATATATACGCACACATATACACACCTACACATACTGACCCACACATATACACATATACACACCTACACACACTGACAGATACACATACATACACATATACACACCTACACACTGACCTACACATATATACATATACACACACCAACAGACACACACACATATATACACATACACACCTACACACACTGACAGATACACATAGTGTATATACACATGTATTCATATACACACCTACACACTGACAGATACACATACATACACATATACACACCTACACATACTGACAGATACACATGCTGTATATACATATGTATTCATATACACACCTACACATACTGACTTACACATATATACATATACACACCTACACACTGACAGATGCACATACTGTGTATACACAGATGTATACATATACACACCTACACATACTGACCCACACATATATACATATACACACACACCGACACACATATATACACATGTATACCTATAGACACCTACACACACACACATATACACATGGATACATATACACACCTACACATACTGACACACACATATATACACAAATGTATACATATACACACTGACAGACACAAACATATATATACACATGTATACCTATACACACCTACACACCGACACACACACACACACACACATATACACATGTATACATATACACACCTACACATACTGACACACACATATATACACAAATGTATACATATACACACTGACAGACACAAACATATATATACACATGTATACCTATACACACCTACACACACTGACACACACATATATACACAAATGTATACATATACACACCTACACATACTGACACACACACATAAATACACTTATATACATATACACACACACCGACACACATATATACACATGTATACCTATACACACCTACACATACTGACACACACACACATAAATACACTTATATACATATACACACACACCGAAACACATATATACACATGTATACCTATACACACCTACACATACTGACACACACATATATACACAAATGTATACATATACACACAGACAGACACACACATATATAAACACATGTATACAGATACACACCTAGACATCAACAGACACACACACATATCCACACCTACTTATATACACATGTATACAGATACACAGCTACACACTAACAGTTGCACACATACATACACACACATTTACACACCTACACACAATCACAGACACATACACACATATACGCGCACATATACACACCTACACATTAACAAGTACATACACATATATACACACGCGCACATATACACACCTACACACATGCATATATAGGCAAACATATACACATCTACACACACTTCCAGATATATGCATATACACACCTACAAACACTTACAGACACACATATTCACACTTACATATACACACATATATGCACATATACACACCTACACACACAGATACACACATATACCGACCTACAAACACAGTTACACACATATTCACACTTACATATACACACATATATGCACATATACATACCTACATACATGCATATAAGCACACATAAACTCAACTACCCACACTTAGGGATAAACACTCACATATATACGCACACATATACACACTTACACACACAGACACACATATTCGCACACTTATGCATACCTACACACATTTACAGATACACACATATATCCATGGACATATACCCACCTACACACATGCATATATCTACACATTTACAGATACACAAATATACACACCTACACTCACACACATATAGCTAGATACATGCAAATATTCTCATATTTTTGCACACACACATATATACATATGCAGATGTATACTCATACACATACATAGAGATACGCACATACACACATTTATGTGCACATGCACACACTTATAGATACACACATTTATACAACCACATATACACACCTACACACAGATACACACACATACTGTATATACAGACACAAATACACACATGCAGACACATGTATATGAGAAAATATTCTCATATATATCTCATGTATGTACATATAATACATACATATGCACAAACTTACAGATGCACCCACATATACAAACATGCACATATATAGGCTTAAATACATATGATTGGAAAGGAGGAGGGGAGGGAAACATATCTAGCACCATGTCTTAAAAAAAACTTCAAATTTATTCATTCCAAGTAAAGAATATTTTCTTATATGGACTAAAACAATCTCTCCCTATGCCTTATAGCGCCTTACATGTTTCAGAGAAGAACTCCTTAATCATAGGCAAATACAAAGAAAGGAAGCACATAGTGGCTTAAATAGTCCCTAAAGGTACAAGGGGTCAAGCGAGCTAACAAACCGTACAGGGGAGGGGATTGGCAGAGCCTCCTGTTTGCTTGAGAAGCTTTTTGGATTTTAAAACTAAAAGCACGTTATCCTAACGCACTCAATTTATGATCTGATTTGTCATATATTTATTAAAATTTATTATTATTATTATTATTATTATTATTATTATTATTATTATTATTGTTGGAGGCTTGCCGCATGCTTTTTCCTACATACTTTTATATATATTTTTTCTGCATAATTTTTTTCTATTTTTTCTACTTATTTTTTCTACATAACTTTTCTACATATTTCCTTTATATGTTTTTTCTACAGGTGTTTTTTTTCTGTGTTTTGTTTCCACATGTGTGTGTTTTTTTGCATTTTTTCTACATGTCCAAGGTATAATATATGGTGTTTTGTTTTTTTTTTAATTTTTTTGTCTATGTATGGATATACTTGTGATGGTACTATTTTATATGTAGATCCGGTTGTTTATGGAACCTATTTAAGCCACTATATGCTTCATTTCTTTGTATTTGCCTATGATTAAGGAGTTCTTCTCTGAAACATGTAAGGCGCTATAAGGCATATGGAGAGATTGTTTTAGTCCATATAAGAAAATATTTTTTACTTGGAATTAATCAATTTGAAGTTTTTTTTAAAGACGTGGTGTTGGGTATGTTTCCCGCCTTTCCTCCTTTCCAATGATTGTGACAGCTGTGGACGCCAACCACCGATACCGTGCACCGACCCAAGTGGAATCTAGACACAGAGACTGGTGAGCTGAATATATTGTATTTTTGTTACTTTTAAATAGATATGGCTTTATAATTAAATGTATCTAAAACGTAAAAATTTCCCTCTACAATGATATTATACCATGAAAGGTGGGTATTTAAATAGAAGCATGAATGGTGATTTCCTCATCTCACACAATTTATTGAAACAAAAGCCAAAAACAGGGGTGGGTATACCCCCAAAATGTCACTGTCTCAATAACTTGTCTTGTGGTCTTGAGCTGACAACAACACCTCCTGCTGGTCACAAGTGGAGTTATTGTCTGCGATGGTTCTTGAAGGGTGGCCATCAGGTCTCGTAGGTGCTTCCCATTACTAATTTAGGGCTTAGTGGTAGCTGTGGGCTGTTATTAACCCCTTATTACTCCAATTGCCACTGCATCAAGGCAATCGGGAAGAGCTGGATGAAGCGATGGGATTGTCACATCTAATGGTCGTAACATTCTTGAGCAGCTGCAGGCTGCTATTTTTAGGCTGCAGAGGCATGATAAGCATGGGTCTCCCCAGCCTGAGAATACCAGCCTCCAGCTGTCGGGCTTTATCATAGTTGGGTATCAAAATTGGGGGACAGCATGCCGGTTTTAAAAATGATTTATTTAAATAATAATTAAAAAAAAAAAACGCATGCGGTTCCTCTTATTTTGATACACAGCCAAGATAAGCACCCGGCTGGGGCTGCAGCCTGTAGTCGTATGCTTTATCTGTTCTGGGTATCATAATATGGGTGTACCCTATGCCTATTTATTTATTTATTTATTTTTCTACCACGCTAGTGACCCGCAGACCTGTGATTGGAAGCATCAGACTGAAATCAATCACAGACGGCTGTGAAGCAGAAGCAGTGAATATGTATGAGGCTAATAAGCGGCCCCATACAGTTAGATGTGGAAGAACCATAAGGGAGTACCACGTTAAAATTTAACTTTTAATAATATCATTAAAAGGTCAAGTGACCAAAAAACACAAAAAAGAAAACGATAGGATACAGAGTGTAAACTGACAACAACCTGGTGGGAGATAAACAATAGAAGAATACTGTCCCTAATGTGCCTCTCCCTACCTGGCAGTGGAGGGTATGACATCCTAGGGTTGTGAAGCCCCCATTCAACGAAGGGAAACCCTCACTAGCCTTATTAAACCCTAACATAAAACACCAAAAAAACCACATAATATCAATATCCACCATTGCAATGCAGTGGTGGGTAATAGAGAAGTTCAGAGGCGCAGTCCTGACGCGTTTCCTCCCAAAAATGCCAGGGATTCCTCAGGGGACACAAACCAGGGGGTTGATAATATATAAAAGCCTCCCCGGAGTATCAGATATATGGTGTAGAGGGGTGATACCATATATCTGATACTCCGGGGAGGCTCTTATATTTATTTTCAACCCCCTGGTCTGTGTCTCCTGAGGAATCCCTGGCATTTTTGGGAGGTAATGTGTCAGGACTGCGCCTTTGAACTACATTTTAGATAAGTACTCCATTACCCACCACTGCATTGCAATGGGGGATATTGATATTATGTGTTTATTTGGTGTTTTGTGTTAGGGTTTAATAGGGCTAGTGAGGGCTTCCCGTCGTTGAATGGGGGCGTCACAACCCTAGGACGTCGTACCCTCCATTGCCGGGTAGGGAGAGACACTTTAGGGCCAATTAGGGCCAGTGTTCTTCTATTGTTTACCTCCCACCTGGTTATTGTCAGTAGATACCCTATATCCTATAATTTTTCTTTTGTGTGTTTTTTGGTCACTTGGACTTTTAATGATATTATTAAAAGTTAAATTTTAACGGGGTACCCGCTTTATGGTTCTTCTGTATGTTTACCCTGCTTTATCGGCTACAGCCTGGTTGTATATGTACAGTTAGATGTGCCTGAGCCTTTAATGTAGCATCCATCTTCGAGTCTTCAAAGCCTTCAGCATGAGAACACAACGTCTTCTATCAACCCCGGTGAGATTCTTTGGATTTGTCATGTTTTTAGTCTTCCAATAAACTTTTAGGCTTGACTTTTCTTTTTTTAACAACTACCCCCCATAAGTGTCTTTTTTGATTTTTTTTGTTTATTAGTCCCATCTGCAAGAGATTTTGAAAAACATCAGAACTTTAATCCTCTTAAACACAAATAGAAATCTTTTTGAAGACAGATACGTTTCGAAAGACTAAGAGCATCACGCTGACAACGACGCGGTGGAGCTGTACCTCTCCGCCAAACAAGTTCTGATAGATACACTTGTCGGAATCGGAGCCTTGAGTTCTGGAAGAAGATGACCATTAATTTGTTTTCTAAGTATAGGAGGGTTACATCTGTGTAGATCATGCTGAGAGCTACAAGAAAGTAGACAGGAACGTCTTGTTTTACAAGATGTGATCACACTTTCCAAAAAGTTCAAAAAGCATTATTTATCTACTGCGTTTAGAGCACCTCATCCCCCAAACCCACTTGAAAGAAATCCCCTACATCCTTCCTATACTCATGTTTGTATTTTATATATTTGGTATATGATACTGTATGTTGATATTTGGGTAGATGATAGTGCCATGCTGTGTAGGGTCGAACACCGGCAGAGATCGTCCTCATGCAGAACAGGCAGGGAGTTCCTACCTGAAAGTTCTTAACCCCATACACAAAATTATAGAAGTCCTGGAGAACTCTTTTTAAGACTAGATTTCTCCAAATCCTAATTCCAAAGTTTGTAATTCTTCTTTGGCTTTCATAATGTGCAATTTCACTTTTTTTGCAGATGAAAAGTACTGTATTTTTCATTTTATAAGACGCACTGGATTATAAGACGCACCGCAAATTTAAAGGCGGAAAATAGGAAACAAATCATTTTTAATGTTAAAATGAGGGCCCGTCTTATAATCCTCATCAGGGGGAGCGGCGGTGGTGGAGCGGTTCAGGAGGGTCACAGGAGGCAGGGTTGGCGATGCTGCGGGCTTGGAGAATGGGGTGTCGCGGTTCAAGAGGGTCAGTGGCAAAACTACAGGTTTGGGGGTATCACGGTGGTGGGCACCATTGATCTACCATTTTCTTGAAGTCCATTATGTACCGCCAGAAGTTTAATGGAGCCCGCAATTCAATGGAGCCTATAGTCCGCAGTCAGATTAATGACCTCTGCTGCCACCACAACACCTCTGAGGCTGTAGTGTTGCCGACCCTCTGTCCTGTGACTTTCCTGAGCTGCTCTACTGCAGTGACACCCCCTCTTCTGAGCCCTCAGTATCGCCGACCCTGCCTCCTGTGATCCCACTCCACCACCGCCACTCCGGTAAGCCATATCTGGATTATAAGGCACCCCCCATTTTCCCCCCCAGTTTCAGGGGGAAAAAGTGTTTTATAATCTGGAAAATACGGTATTTGCTCTTCGTACATGGACATCATTTATTACCATAGTACTTAATGCTTCTTTGATTTATGACTTAATTTTACTGATTTGTTTTTTTTTGCTTAAACCAAATCATGAAATATAGTACAGAATGTGTTGGAGATTGTCACACGGAGTTTTGCTCAAAACTCGCCAAGTGTCATCAGACACTGTTCACACTACAGATTCTGCTATTTATGAGTTACACAGGCAGCCTCTGGCATTGACCAGCTGTGGGATCATTAATGATTAGGCTAGCAAGAGTTAACCTCTGCTAGCCTGCTGGTTACCTCTGGGATCACATGTTGTTGGAAACCTATCACATTTGCTCTCCACCTTTTTAAGATGGTGGAGTCTGTCCTCCCACGCTGACTATAGTTTATAGCTGTGTTGGTCTGTGTCCTATTGTGTCCCAGTCCTGCTAAAAAAATGTTTGTTTAAAAGAACTGAAGTCCTCAGTGGTTGATGCCTTTTAATGGCTAACGGAAAAGATGGTAATAATAGCAAGCTTTCGAGACTGCTCAGGTCTCTTCATCAGGCTCAATAATTGAGCCAGATGAAATAATATTGAGCCTGATGAAGAGACCTGAGCAGTCTCGGAAGCTGCTATTATTACCATCTTTTCAGTTAGCCATTAAAAGGTATCAACCACTGAGGACTCTCAGTTCTTTTAAACAAACATTTTTTTATCTCTACTTTCTAACACGGTACAAAGATATATTTTACCTGTACCAGTCCTGCTAGTGATTATATTGCATCAAGCTTGGAGTTGCTGTGGACCTTGTTGTTTCCTTCCTGATCTTATTTTCCTCCTTACCTCTTATTGTCTTATACCTCGGTGTGAACATGCTGTGAGATAGAGTTTTGGTTTCTCCTGTTTGTCTATCTCTGTTGGTTTTATCACACTCCTGGGCTCTCCCCTGGGACAAAGGGAGAAAGATATAAGATCAGGAGCAGGGTAAGGAAGGCGGCTCAGACATCCTCACCTTCAGGGGCAACTCTGAGATAAGGGATAGCCAGGGTCCCCCTAGTCAGAGGGCCGGTTTAGAAGCCTCAGTCCCCTGCTCTCTCTGATCATCGTGACAGAAAGTTCCTGATTTTTCTATTGTTAGTACATGAACTATAGATATATGGACCAATCTTTCTGGAAAGTGGCATCCAGTATCATATGATATTTCTTTCCAGCCGCTACATCGATGTCTTCAATATGAGCCAGTAATTGCAGTGGTTACCTATCCACTATAGAATCCACTATAAATTTACTATTCTTTCCAACAAAGTGGGGTTCATGTAATTCAGAGCCATTGAGTCTTTGCATGACAGCTTGTGTGCTCTAGGGGACCTAAGGCACTCCCTGAACTGTCACAGTGTCAATGCGACAGTGGCTTCCACCATACAACACTACACTCAAAATCATAGGGATCCCCAAATGTAGTTCACAATGACATCACAATAACAGAAAAATATCTCTTCTATTTTCTAATAATACCACTGTTAGCTGCATTTAGTGTAGGGATAGCTGCTGGAGAAGGGATAGTGTATTAGAGGCATCTAGGCAGAGATTACAGCCTAAAAGAGAACCTGTCACATGGGGTTTATCTGCAGATTAATAGCATTTTGAACCTGCCCCACACATAAACCCCACTGCTGGGAGGCAATAACTTTAATCCTCCTGGCAGCATTCAGGATTCAGTCATGGGAGCTGCGCCGCCTTGGTTCAGTCATCAATCAGTGTATGGAGAGTGGTGTCTATAACCATGCCCCCCACACTGACTGACAGCTGCTCATCATTAAAACCAGCTGTCAGTATGGAGGGGAGGGGGTGGTTACAGCCGCTGCTCTGGATACACAGATCGGTGACTGAACTTGGGCCAGCGCCACCCTGTGACTGACACTGGATTACAGTTCATTTCCTCTCAGTAGTGGGGTTTAATGTGCAGATGCCAGGCAGGTTCAGAATACTATTAACCTACAGATTAACCCCATATCTGCAGATTGATAGTATTTTTAATGGGATATGTTCCCTTAAAAAGCATTGCTGCTGAAATATAAAATATCTATTCTATTCTCTAATAATATTGCTTTTAGCTGCATTTAGTGTAGGGGTAGCTGCTGGAGAAGGGATGGTGTATCCATGTGGATAAGTATCTAAGCAGGAATTATAGACTTAAGGGTACTTTACATGCTGCGACATCGCTAACGATTTATCTTCGGGGTCACGGTGTTTGTGACGCACATCCGGCGTCGATAGCGACATCGCAGCGTGACACGTACGAGCGACCTTCAACAATCGCAAAAGTGGTAAAAATCATTGGTATGTGAGACGTCGTTCAAACACCAAATATTGTTTTTTGGGCACTAGCGATGTTGTTCCTCGTTCCTACGGCATCACACATTGCTATGTGTGACACCGCAGGAACGACAAACATCTCCTTACCTGCGTCCACCGGCAATGAGGAAGGAAGGAGGTAGCCGGCATGTTCCAACCGCTCATCTCCGCCCCTCCTCTGCTATTGGACGGCTGCCGTGTAACGTCGCTGTGACGCCGCACGAACCGCCCCCTTAGAAAGGAGGCTGTTCGCCGGCCAGAGCGACATCGCAGGGAAGGTAAGTCCGTGTGATGGGTGTTAGCGATGTTGTGCGCCACGGGCAGCGATTTGCCCGTGATGCACAACCGACGGGGGCGGGTACGCTCGCTAGCGATATCGGTACCGATATTGCAGCGTGTAAAGTACCCTTTACAGTCTTTGCTTCTGTAATCTAAAACCAAAAGTCCTTTTCAGTGATAAATGTAATCTATTCTATTCTCTAATAATACCGTTCTTAGCTGCATTTAGTATAGGGCAAGCTGCTTGAGTAGGGATTGTGTATTTAAGGCAGCTAAGCAAGGATTATAGTTTTTCAATCCTTGCTGCTGCAACATAAAGTCAAAAGTTCTTTTCAGGGTTCAGTCTATCTTATTGTTTTCTCTAATAAAAATAATGTTACCTGCATTTAGGTAGAACTAGCTGCTGGAGAAGGGTTAGTATATTAAAGACCTGTAGGCTGGGGTTTTAGCCTTACAGACCTTACTGCTGCAACATAAAAAAAAATTATTCAACTTTCTAAAAATACTGATGTCAGTTGCATTTAGTGTAGGGCTAGCTGCTGGAGAAGGGATAGTGTATTAGAGGCATCTAGGCAGGGATTACAGCCTTACATGTCCCATTGCAGTTGGGCATGGGACATCACTGTTGAAGCCAGAATGTTGCAAACAGGTTGTGGATTGGATGGTAGATAATGCTTCCAGCCTGTTTCCCAGCACCACCCTGTCTTCCACATGGTCCAGTCTCACTAGAAAAAAGTCTGGACCACATAATCCTCACCCTAATCCTCCTTCCTCCCACCATGGCAAGTTCCAGGAGACAAGTGATTCCCTACTCAAACATTCTGAGGAGCTCTTCACATTTACACATATTGATTCTCACCTGTCGCACTGCACATTTCAAGAGGGATATATGAAGATCATATGCAGTGATGTCCAAATGTTTGAGCAGCCTTGGTGAGAAGAAGACTGGGAATCATCAATTAATATCTCAAGAGGTGAATGATGATGAGACACAGTTGTCAACAAATCATGGTGTTAAGTCAACAAGTCAGGAGGAGGACTATAGTGCAGAAGTGGAAGACGAGGTGGTGGATGATAGTCACTGACCCAACCTGGGAAGGTGCCAGGCAGAGCGAGGACAGCAGCTCAAAAGGGAAGGATCCACAACTCCACAACAGGCAGGAAGAGAAAGTGAGGTGGCCAGTGGGAGTAGTTGTTATACTATTACCTATAGCACACACATGCGACAAGTTTCAAAGCCAAGAATAAGTTTTTCCCCAGTCTGGCGCTTTTTTAAAGAAAGTGCGGATGATAAAAAATGGTCAATTGTAATCTGTGCTGTACCAAGATAAGCAAAGGCCAGACACCAGTATGCTGAAGCAAATGTCATTAAAGCACCTGACTAGGTGTGCCGAACGCTGGGTCCACAATCAGTGTCTGCGAATCACAACACTGCCTCCTCCCCTGTGGTATGTACTGGGCAATTCCCTGTCCAGGACACAAGCATGGACACCTCCTGCCCTGCACCTGTCGTTGCACACTTGCAAATACCATCAACAAACACATCCGGTTCTTTGTCCCAGTACAGCGTTCAGCTGTTCTTACCCCAGGCCTTGGAACGTAATTGCAGTTACCCAGCCACCCATTTACAGGCCCAAACACTAAATACTTGCACTTAGTGCATAGTCTTTACCACTGTAGGAGTCCCTCTCATTTTAAAATTGTCCAAAAATGGATTCTGAGGCCATCCTGTATGTGTCTTCCAGGGTGTATTGCAATCCCTTCTATAAATGAAATGCGGTGAGAGATTGTCCGGCTGTTAAGGCTATGTTCACACGTTGCATTTGTGATGGTTTTTTTGACAGCTGTTTTTTTATGACTTTTTTGCAAATTAAAAACTGATTTTAATGCACACAATGCTTTTTATTCCTGAGTGAAACAGAAAACTGTGCCGTTTTTTAAAGAAGCAGCGTGTCATTTCGTGTAGTGTTTTTTCAGCATTGAAAGCAATGAGAGTCCAATATTGCTTGCGTTTCCCTTTGACTTCCATTATACCCATTACTCGAGTCAAGCCCCTCCGAGTGTCCGACCTACTCGATTGGAGTAACGAGCACTCGAGCATTTCAGTGCTCGCGCACCACGAGTATCTAATAATCGAATTCTTCAACCACACATCACCTTAAAAGGGAGCGATAAATGTCATATTGAAATGCTGGAACCTTCCTGTGCTGATAAATGACTCAAATTCATCAACATAAAACAGTTTTCTTTATAGGGAACATTGTGTCATCGGGAAAGTACATTACTCACTATTCTATTTTTTTTCTAAAGAAATCTACTTAAATTGTATTTGAGGGAAATAGAACATTTTTGACTCACCACAACATTACACTTGTAACACTGTCACTATGTGGAGCGTCTCTACTTTATCACGCACGGTATGGGGCTATTGTGTGTCAGCTCTTACTGTTTGAGGCTTATATCATTCCCATTTGTTATCCGACGCAAAAAAAATAAAAAATGGCGGGTCAGATAAAGGTTAGACAGTGGCGGTAATCACCTTGGGGTACAGGATAATAGGACTCAAACCAGGGAGGGATACAATGTATCTATCTCTGTACCGGAGTATAAGTAAAGAGGGGAGCAGATTTCTTATATTATTAGATTGTCACTTGATATTCCGCCAGATTTACTATTTAGATACAATCGGTGTTAGTGGTTTTTGGCTTCTTTAATCACAGAACTTGGTTCCAACACCTCAATGGAGGAACGTAGACTTTCAGCCAAGTCCAATGCTTCTGGAAACCTACTGATACAACCATCGATGAAGGGGTAAAGTATGTCAGCTAGTCCAAAGGGTGCTTTACACGCTGCGACATCGCTAGCGATCTCATTAACGATGTGACACGCGTTGCCGAGATCGCACATAGGTCGTTTTTATAGCGCCGGTCACATGTGTGATCTGGCGTGTCACATCGCTAATGAGATCGCTAACGAGATCATTAGCGATGTCAGCACCTTTAAAGAGTAGAAGTAGAACAATAATATATGAAAAAGCCGCCACTCCTTAGTTACTATAAACATGTTGTATATGGCGGTATCAAACTTTCAGGATGGTCAACGTTTTGCCATGCCGGACCTAATGGATGTCAATGGGGAACGCCAGTATTTTTCCAGATTTTCCTGAAAAATGCTCGAGTTCCTCATCGACTTCCATTATACTCAGTTCAGCCCATCCAAGCGTCCAACTGTTTGTTATAGGTACCGAGCACCCGAGCATGGTAGTGCCCGCTCATCACTAGTTACCAGTACTGAGCACCCGAGCATGGTAGTGTCCGCTCACCACTAGTTACCAGTACTGAACACCCAAGCATGGTAGTGCCCACTCATCACTAGTTACCAGTACTGAGCACCCGAGCATGGTAGTGCCCGCTCATCACTAGTTACGAGTACTGAGCACCCGAGCATGGTAGTGCCCGCTCATCACTAGTTACCAGTACTGAGCACCAGAGCATGGTAGTGCCCGCTCATCACTAGTTACCAGTACTGAGCACCCGAGCATGGTAGTGCCCGCTCATCACTAGTTACGAGTACTGAGCACCCGAGCATGGTAGTATCCGCTCATCACTAGTTACGAGTACAGAGCACCTGAGCATGGTAGTGCCCACTCATCACTAGTTACGAGTACTGAGCACCCGAGCATGGTAGTGCCCGCTCATCACTAGTTACGAGTACCGAGCACCCGAGCATGGTAGTGCCCGCTCATCACTAGTTACCAGTACTGAGCACCCGAGCATGGTAGTGCTCGCTCATCACTAGTTATGAGTACCGAGCACCTGAGCATGGTAGTGCCCGCTCATCACTAGTTACGAGTACAGAGCACCTGAGCATGGTAGTGCCCACTCATCACTAGTTACGAGTACTGAGCACCCGAGCATGGTAGTGTCCGCTCATCACTAGTTACGAGTACAGAGCACCTGAGCATGGTAGTGCCCACTCATCACTAGTTACGAGTACTGAGCACCCGAGCATGGTAGTGCCCGCTCATCACTAGTTATGAGTACCGAGCACCTGAGCATGGTAGTGCCCACTCATCACTAGTTACGAGTACCGAGCACCTGAGCATGGTAGTGCCCACTCATCACTAGTTACGAGTACCGAGCACCCGAGCATGGTAGTGCCCGCTCATCACTAGTTATGAGTACCGAGCACCTGAGCATGGTAGTGCCCGCTCATCACTAGTTACGAGTACTGAGCACCCGAACATGGTAGTGCCCGCTCATCACTAGTTACCAGTACTGAGCACCTGAGCATGGTAGTGCCCGCTCATCACTAGTTACCAGTACCGAGCACCCGAGCATGGTAGTGCTCGCTCATCACTAGTTACCAGTACTGAGCACCCGAGCATGGTAGTGCCCGCTCATCACTAGTTACCAGTACTGAGCACCCGAGCATGGTAGTGCCCGCTCATCACTAGTTACGAGTACTGAGCACCCGAGCATGGTAGTGCCCACTCATCACTAGTTACGAGTACTGAGCACCCGAGCATGGTAGTGCCCGCTCATCACTAGTTACCAGTACTTAGCACTCGAGCATGGTAGTGCCTGCTCATCACTAGTTACGAGTACCGAGCACCTGAGCATGGTAGTGCCCACTCATCACTAGTTACCAGTACTGAGCACCCGAGCATGGTAGTGCCCGCTCATCACTAGTTACCAGTACCGAGCACCTGAGCATGGTAGTGCCCGCTCATCACTAGTTACCAGTACTGAGCACCCGAGCATGGTAGTGCTCGCTCATCACTAGTTATGAGTACCGAGCACCTGAGCATGGTAGTGCCCGCTCATCACTAGTTACGAGTACAGAGCACCTGAGCATGGTAGTGCCCACTCATCACTAGTTACGAGTACTGAGCACCCGAGCATGGTAGTGTCCGCTCATCACTAGTTACGAGTACAGAGCACCCGAGCATGGTAGTGTCCGCTCATCACTAGTTACGAGTACAGAGCACCTGAGCATGGTAGTGCCCACTCATCACTAGTTACGAGTACTGAGCACCCGAGCATGGTAGTGCCCGCTCATCACTAGTTACGAGTACCGAGCACCCGAGCATGGTAGTTCCCGCTCATCACTAGTTACCAGTACTGAGCACCCGAGCATGGTAGTGCTCGCTCATCACTAGTTATGAGTACCGAGCACCTGAGCATGGTAGTGCCCGCTCATCACTAGTTACGAGTACAGAGCACCTGAGCATGGTAGTGCCCACTCATCACTAGTTACAAGTACTGAGCACCCGAGCATGGTAGTGTCCGCTCATCACTAGTTACGAGTACAGAGCACCTGAGCATGGTAGTGCCCACTCATCACTAGTTACGAGTACTGAGCACCCGAGCATGGTAGTGCCCGCTCATCACTAGTTATGAGTACCGAGCACCTGAGCATGGTAGTGCCCACTCATCACTAGTTACGAGTACCGAGCACCTGAGCATGGTAGTGCCCACTCATCACTAGTTACGAGTACCGAGCACCCGAGCATGGTAGTGCCCGCTCATCACTAGTTATGAGTACCGAGCACCTGAGCATGGTAGTGCCCGCTCATCACTAGTTACGAGTACTGAGCACCCGAACATGGTAGTGCCCGCTCATCACTAGTTACCAGTACTGAGCACCTGAGCATGGTAGTGCCCGCTCATCACTAGTTACCAGTACCGAGCACCCGAGCATGGTAGTGCTCGCTCATCACTAGTTACCAGTACTGAGCACCCGAGCATGGTAGTGCCTGCTCATCACTAGTTACCAGTACTGAGCACCCGAGCATGGTAGTGCCCGCTCATCACTAGTTACCAGTACTGAGCACCCGAGCATGGTAGTGCCCGCTCATCACTAGTTACGAGTACTGAGCACCCGAGCATGGTAGTGCCCACTCATCACTAGTTACGAGTACTGAGCACCCGAGCATGGTAGTGCCCGCTCATCACTAGTTACCAGTACTTAGCACTCAAGCATGGTAGTGCCTGCTCATCACTAGTTACGAGTACCGAGCACCTGAGCATGGTAGTGCCCACTCATCACTAGTTACCAGTACTGAGCACCCGAGCATGGTAGTGCCCGCTCATCACTAGTTACCAGTACCGAGCACCTGAGCATGGTAGTGCCCGCTCATCACTAGTTACGAATACTGAGCACCTGAGCATGGTAGTGCCCGCTCATCACTAGTTACTAGTACAGAGCACCCGAGCATGGTAGTGCCCGCTCATCACTAGTTACCAGTACTGAGCACCCGAGCATGGTAGTGCCTGCTCATCACTAGTTACGAATACTGAGCACCCGAACATGGTAGTGCTCGCTCATCACTAGTTACTAGTACAGAGCACCCGAGCATGGTAGTGCCCGCTCATCACTAGTTACCAGTACTGAGCACCCGAGCATGGTAGTGCCCGCTCATCACTAGTTACAAGTACAGAGCACCCAAGCATGGTAGTGCCCACTCATCACTAGATACGAGAACTGAGCACCCGAGCATGGTAGTGCCCGCTCATCACTAGTTACCAGTACTGAGCACCCGAGCATGGTAGTGCCCGCTCATCACTAGTTACGAGTACCGAGCACCCGAGCATGGTAGTGCCAGCTCATCACTAGTTACGAGTACAGAGCACCCACGCATGGTAGTGCCCGCTCATCACTAGTTACGAGTACAGAGCACCCGAGCATGGTAGTGCTCGCTCATCACTAATTACGAGTACAGAGCACCCAAGCATGGTAGTGCCCGCTCATCACTAATTACCCAGCACTTGAGCATGGTAGTGCTCGCTCAATGACGTGGTGTTACTCTAACATTTGTTTAACTAATTGCTCACAAAAAATATCAACTTGGTATATTAGAAATGAAGCTGAATAGAAGGTAAAAAGAATTAAGTAGATACAATGTATCATTCTCACTCCTCTATAAATCAATTGACGAATGTGAGCATGACCTTGGGTGATCACACTGCTTATTTATCTAGGATGCCAGCTTCCTACACTGTCAAGATAACATCTGATCAGAAGATGAGACACACCAAGTGTGTCACTAGTGTGTCACTAAGTTGATACAATAAGTTACTGTTGCGGATATATGGTGCACTAAACCCTTTGATTATACTTTGTTCTCATACGTTGCTATGGCACATGTGACGTTGCCAATATTCTTTTATCAGTCGTTTTCATTGGTGTGTGCATGCTCCTGGCGCCGCTCTCCTCCCTGCTCCTTCCGCGGCGTCTACCGAATCTGTAGTGTGTACTTGGGGAACTATGGTAAAGCCGGGTTCCTTTTGAACATGCGCAGGTCCTGACGCCGCTGTGAGAAGTTTGGGATGCGCGAGTGCACATGCGCCGCTATAATCAATGATACAGGCGTATTAACGGTTATGTGACTGTTAGAAAGTTCCTGGCAGGTCAAAAGAACACTTCCATATGCGAAACGTGCATCAGGGGTCTTCTTCTTGAATTTCCAACCTTGTGGGACTGCACACGGCACTTTGATGAGTATGTACTAGTTTTATGAGCTTTGCTCTATGAATTACTGCACCACTTGGGCTTAAAAATTAAAAAAGAAGGCAATGGAGATTTAAATGGCTAAAGATAAAAATGTATTTTTTTATTTTTTATTTATCAAAGGATATATAGTGAATAATCATTTTAGAAGAAAACACACACACATTAAAACCAAGGTGCTACTAGATGTTTGCAAAAGGAATGGGGGGCGGGTGAAGGGAAGAAAAAATCCCAATCTAATCCCACAAGAGGCAGACACAAAAGGGTAAAATGTAGGGAGGTACAGGGAGAGTACAAAAATTGATAACAACATAGAGGTTAATAGAATAGCGGGAATTATTACCCATATTTAGCTAACATATTGCTCCTTATCCCGGCTATAAGAAGGCATTAATTACCCTCAAAGTAAAAATAAAGTCTCACCCATAGACACAGTAGCCCCCACAATGTGTCTCCGACTGCCAGAAGAACCTCCGACGCGCGTTTCGAGATGTTAATTGACCGCTTCATCCTGGAGTCCAGTAATGCATAATATCGTCTGGGAACAGTATTCTTTCTTCCTTTTGGGAGTTATTGATTCATTGTATCTAGGTGTGTATACATATATGTGCAGTTCCATATCATTACTTACCACATCCTACCGTCTTCTTGTGTTGTCTTTTTCACATGTTTTTTTGTAATATGACTACAATAATTTTATTAATGACAAATGAAATTTACTATTTTATCAAACACTCAGTTTGCTCAGTATCTAATAGGTCATTCTCAGTCTCCTATCAATCACTGGAGCCATGTGAGAATGACCTGGCGTTACCAAATATTTCTTACGTGACTCGTTCAGCCACAATATCAGCGTCTCATATTCTCAAGGTAGGTCAGCTATTTAGAATACTATTCCCAGACGATATTATGCATTACTGGACTCCTGGATGAAGTGGTCAATTAACATCGCGAAACGCGCGTCGGAGGTTCTTTTGGCAGTCAGAGACACATTGTGGGGGCTACTGTGTCTATGGGTGAGACTTTATATTTACTTTGAGTCTTTTCAGATCATTATTGTTATGTTATGTTATTTCTGCTCCCTAATGGGGGATTTTGGCGATGGGATGAGAATATAACACATTCTAGCTCATTTTTAGCCTCTTTGACTATTTCACTTTGGTCAGCATTTGCAACGAGTTATCCGTACCAAAAATCCCTCAAATTATATATTTTCGTATGCTCATTGGAATAAGGATTTCCAGATTAATGGCCGCTATAACCCGGGAAGTGCGGCCCGTCATTGGTCTGGTGAATGACGGAAAGCTTCTGCAGTTGAACAAAGCCATGGCCAAGTAGTGCCGTATATATTTATGTGTTTATTATATTTATTTTATTAGTTCTACATAAAGAGACATCATTTACAGCAGTTAATGAAATTGTGTTTCAATTTTGTATGATAAAATATCTCAACGCTTTGCTTTTTATGGCAAAAACAATAAGCCGTTTACATCAAGAGTCACGGTACACAAGAACGGAATAAAGAATGCAGATCCTAATTATAGATTTGCTTTACATTTTTATGCAGGAATCTATAGCAGACGAGATGGAAACACTTTTATTGGAGTTGAGAGATTTTCCGAGAAGATGCTCGTCTGAGTGCAAGAGTCTCGTTAGATCTGACAAGACGAAGGCTGAAATCTAACAAAGAATATTCCGCTGTAGAAACAAACTTCAGTTTTCACAGGAGGGACAATATCTTAAAGATTATCTCTCCGTTTTGGCTCTTTAAGGTCATGAGATGGGGACTCACCATACAGTGCTGGCCAAAAGTATTGGCACCCCTGCAATTCTGTCAGAGAATACTCAGTTTCTTCTTGAAAATGATTGCAATCACTAATTCTTTGGTATTATTATCTTCATTTAATTTGTCTTCAATGAAAAAAAAAATGGATATAGTTCCACACAAAACATAAAAAAGGGGGTGGACAAAAGTATTGGCACTGTTTGAAAACTCATGTGATGCTTCTGTAATTTGTGTAACAGCACCTGTAACTTACCTGTGGCACCTAACAGGTGCTGGCAATAATAAATCACACTCGCAGCCGGTGACATGGATTAAATTTGACTCAACCTCTGTCCTGTGTCCTTGTGTGCACCACATTGAGCATGGAGACAAGAAAGAAGACCAAAGAACTGTCTGAGGACTTGAGAATCCAAGTTGTGAGGAAGCATGAGCAATCTCAAGGCTACAAGTCCATCTCCAAAGACCTGAAAGTTCCTGTGTCTACGGTGCGCAGTGTCATCAAGAAGTGTAAAGCCCATGGCACTGCGGCTAACCTCCCTAGACGTGGAAGGAAAAGAAAAATTGACGAGAGATTTCAACGCGAGATTGTGCGGATGGTGGATAAAGAACCTCGACTAACATCCAAACAAGTTCAAGCTGCCCTGCAGTCCGAGGGTACAACAGTGTCAACCCGTACTATCCGTCAGCGTCTGAATGAAAAGGGACTGTATGGTAGGCTACCCAGGAAGACCCCACTTCTTACCCCGAGACATAAAAAAGCCAGGCTGGAGTTTGCCAAAACTTACCTGAGAAGGCCTAAAACGTTTTGGAAGAATGTTCTCTGGTCAGATGAGACAAAAGTAGAGCTTTTTGGGAAAAGCCATCAACATAGAGTTTACAGGAAAAAAAAGAGGCCTTCAAAGAAAAGAACACGGTCCCTACAGTCAAACATGGCGGAGGTTCCCTGATGTTTTGGGGTTGCTTTGCTGCCTCTGGCACTGGACTGCTTGACCGTGTGCATGGCATTATGAAGTCTGAAGACTACCAACAAATTTTGCAGCATAATGTAGGGCCCAAAGTGAGAAAGCTGGGTCTCCCTCAGAGGTCATGGGTCTTCCAGCAGGACAATGACCCAAAACACACTTCAAAAAGCAATAGAAAATGGTTTGAGAGAAAGCACTGGAGACTACTAAAGTGGCCAGCAATGAGTCCAGACCTGAATCCCATAGAAGACCTGTGGAGAGATCTCACAATGGCAGTTTTGAGAAGGCCCCCTTCAAATCTCAGGGACCTGGAGCAGTTTACCAAAGAAGAATGGTCTAAAATTCCAGCAGAGCATTGTAAGAAACTCATTGATGGTTACCGGGAGCGGTTGTTCGAAGTTATTTTGGCTAAAGGTTGTGCAACCAAGTATTAGGCTAAGGGTGCCAATACTTTTGTCTGGCCCATTTTTGGAGTTTTGTGTGAAATGATCAATGATTTGATTTTTGTTTCATTCTCTTTTGTGTTTTTTCATTGCAAGCAAAATACACGAAGATCATAATGCCAAAGAATTTGTGAGTGCAATCATTTTCAGGAAGAAACGGAGTATCCTCTGACAGACTTGCAGGGTGCCAATACTTTTGGCCAGCACTGTATATGTAATTTTTACTCCCTTTTAGAGGTCGTCTTAAATATTATGTTTCCATTGCAATACTAAAATTAAGACGATTTTGGAATTTCTCTTGCATCTATTTTGAAAGCTTCTTGCATTCTTGTTGACTATGTATCACATCCAAGCCCTCTTCACCTCATGCAGATTACAACTCAAAAATATCTCCCGGATCCGTGCTTTCCTTGACCAGGAATCACCAAAAGCATTAGTGCATGCCCTCATCATCTCCCACCTCGACTACTGCAACCTCCTGCTCTCTGGTCTCCCTTCCAACACTCTTGCACCCCTCCAATCTATCCTAAACTCTGCGGCCCGCTTAATCCACCTCTCCCCCCGCTATTCCCCAGCCTCGCCACTCTGCCAATCCCTTCACTGGCTTCCCATCGCCCAACGACTCCAGTTCAAAACACTAACCATGACCTACAAAGCCATGCACAACCTGTCTCCTCCCTACATCTGTGACCTAGTCTCTCGGTACCTACCTGCACGCAACCTCAGATCCTCACAAGATCTCCTTCTCTACTCCTCTCTTATCTCCTCTTCCCACAATCGCGTACAAGATTTCTCCCGTGCATCCCCCATACTCTGGAACGCTCTACCTCAGCACATCAGACTCTCCCCTACCATGGAAAGCTTGAAGAGGAACCTGAAGACCCACCTCTTCCGACAAGCCTACAACCTACAATAGCCCTCAGTCCAGTACACCACTGCGCAACCGGCTCTGTCCTCACCTATTGTACCCTCACCCATTCCCTGTAGACTGTGAACCCTCGCAGGCAGGGTCCTCTCTCCTCCTGTAGACTGTGAGCCCTCGCGGGCAGGGTCCTCTCTCCTCCTGTAGACTGTGAGCCCTCGCGGGCAGGGTCCTCTCTCCTCCTGTAGACTGTGAGCCCTCACGGGCAGGGTCCTCTCTCCTCCTGTAGACTGTGAGCCCTTCGGGGGCAGGGTCCTCTCTCCTCCTGTAGACTGTGAGCCCTCGCGGGCAGGGTCCTCTCTCCTCCTGTAGACTGTGAGCCATCACGGGCAGGGTCCTCTCTCCTCCTGTAGACTGTGAGCCCTCGCGGGCAGGGTCCTCTCTCCTCCTGTAGACTGTGAGCCCTCGCGGGCAGGGTCCTCTCTCCTCCTGTAGACTGTGAGCCCTCGCGGGCAGGGGCCTCTCTCCTCCTGTAGACTGTGAGCCCTCGCGGGCAGGGTCCTCTCTCCTCCTATACCAGTCTGTTTTGTACTGTTAATGATTGTTGTACGTATACCCTCTTTCACTTGTAAAGCACCATGGAATAAATGGCGCTTAATAATAAATAATAATACATACACTTCAAAATCCCACTCTAGACCCACCACATCCCATTTCATCACCTCTTAAAGGGACAGTGCCAATCAACCGTGACATTTCCATTTTTAATGAGTAAGAAGGGATCTTAGTACCTGCATGTAAAAGTCTCTGTCACATGGAGTTTTGCACAAACTTCACCTAATGTTATGGTGGCATTAGACTCTGTTCAGTTTGCAGAATCTGACACTTTGCCCAATGATTTCTCTGGTGTCTGGGATCAACACAGGCATTCTCATATATTGACCTGCTGATTGCTGATTTATAGGCAGGCTAGCAAGAGTTAATCTCTGCTGGTCTGCTTGCTCCTTTGATCACATGTCGTTGGGAGACCTATTATATCTGCTCCCCTCCTATTTATGTTGGTTGAATCCTTTTACCCATGCCAGCTACAGTTTATTCTGTGTTGGTCTGTGAGGTGTGGTGTCCTAGATTCTCTTTTGCTTTTTGCTTGGTGCAGTTGTGGAGTTTACCCCTGTTGTTTTGTACTTCCTGCCTGATCTTGTTTTTCCTCCTAAATCTCTTATTGTCTTATCCTGTATGTGTGCGTGCTGTGTGGCAGAGATTTGTTTTTACTTGTATTTTTCTCTGATTTCAATACACAACTGTCCCATTCCTCCTTGGGGTTGGAGTAATTAGATCACGATTGGTCAGGAGCAGGGCCAGGAATGAGACTCAGGCCTCTCCACCATTAAGAGTATTCCTGAGATTATGGATAGTATGGAGTCCCCTATCTTTAGAGGTTGTCCGACACCTGACCAAATTTAATACAACTCTCTATTTCTTTCATGTAAAAAGTTAAGCACTTTTTATTTTCTTATATCCAAAGACATTTAGTTTGAGTCTTGAATGGTGCACGGAGGATTCTCATATGAGACATTACTGCTGCAGTTGCCGAAAGGGATCATAATTTAAGGTAGGCGCAGACAAAGACAAAGGAGGGGGCTGTGTATGGGCAGTATAAGAGGGCATCATAATGCAGAATTTCACCTGTTTTGGAGGGTAAAAATAGGCTCTCTGACCTTCTGGTCCCCTTTGTGGCTGCACTGGATGCACCATTGATATGTCCGCCCTTTGTTTTTGGGGTGGAAGAGGGCCCCCTTACCTCTTGGGCCGCTGCACAAGTTGCACCAATGATATGTTCATGTGATGCACTGGCCTATCAGGTCGTCACAGGGTATTGTGCAACCTGCCCTTCTGCACAGTATCCACCCTCCTTGGTTACGGGTCCCGGTCCATTGGTGTTGCAACAACTGGTCCAATCAAAAATCCTAGGAACACTTCCGACTGTAACCTACCAGACTTACCATTGGGGAGCCTGAAGGGAATAGGGCTGCCCACATGAGGGTTGGTGAGGGAGAAGTGAGGAAAGTGACAGAGAGAGTTAAGTTTGGAGAGTGAAGAGAGAGGACATGGAGTGGTGGCTCTCAAGAGGAGAGGCCACGGAGGAGAGCTCCTGTGTACTAGGTGACAGATGTTGGTCTGGGCCTGGTAGGAGCTGGAACCCCGGTCACAGGGAATAGTGTCAGGGGCCACAGACAGCCGAGGAGGGCAGCCGGCAGCCTTGAGCTATCACTGGGCAGGGGCCAGGGCACGACGGGGTACTTGGACCCAAGGCCGGAAAGTAGCTTACGCGTTCCGGTAATTTACCCGATGGGGGTGAAACTTCAAGTGTCATCCCCAACCCGCTCCAAAATCGGGGTATTAGCGCACCGATGGGATAGGACTTTCCCAATACAGTCCAAAGAAATCCTACGCGTGAACCCTGAGAGCAGGCTCACTCCGTTAGCCACATGGGTGAGCGGGACCCGGAGAGTTTTACACCAACAGGTCCAACAGAGAAAAGGTGCCAAGGACAGGACCACAGACCAACAGCAACACCAAGGGCACGGACCCAAGCGTGCTCCCAACAAGCTGCAGTGGTGCACAGACTTCTGGTTTACAAGCTGTCATTGTGGTTATTGCCTGGACTGAGTGAGTACACCGAAAAACCCCTGTTCCTATCCCTTACGGCACCCAAGCACCACACCATCACCGGGCCCCGGGATACAAATCCCCTACCCACGGAGGGGTTAAACATCAGGCTGCCGCACCATCGTCAGCGGGCTCCCCAACCGCAGTGGTGGTTCCTTCCGTTACCACACACCGTGGGTGGCGTCACGAACATTCTATCCCCCTGTACATAGTCCCCCTTACATTGAGTGGCCGCGCGACCCCCGGGTCCAGAGACCCCTCCAGCCACCGCGGATCCGGATCCGAGCAGCATCCTGGCTGCTGGCACGGGGGGGCCGGCACACCTCCCCTTCATTTTTGGGGTGGAAGAGGGCCCCCTTACCTCTTGGGCTGCTGCAAAGGTTCCACCAATATGTCCGCCCTTCCTTTTTGGGGTGGAAAAGGGCCCACTTACCTCTTGGCCCCCTGCATAGGTTGTACGAATGGTATGTCCGCCCTTCATTTTTGTGGTGGAAGAGGGCCTCCTTACCTCTTGGGCTGCTGCGTAGGTTGCCCCAATATGTCCGCCCTTCATTTTTGGGGTGGAACAGGGCCACCTTAACTCTTGGGCCACTGCACAGGTTGCACCAATGATATGTCCACCCTTCGTTTTTGGGGTGGAAAAGAGCCCCATTACCTCTTGGGCCGCTGGACTGGTTGCACCAATGATATGTCCACCCTTCGTTTTTGGGGTGGAAAAGAGTCCACTTACCTCTTGGTGCCTTTGCACAGGTTGCACCAATGGTATGTCCGCCCCTGATCCGAGGGCTGGGCTACTCTTTGCTATACTGAGCATGCGTCAGTCATCAGTATGTTGTCTCTGCTCATTGCTGTATTTGTTCCATTGCGCACTGACACTGCGCTCCCAGGCTTGTCGCTCCTCTTTATAGCCGGTGTGAGAGTCCAGTGATGAGCTAACTTGTCACATTTCTTTAGACCGAGAGAAGGAACGCACTGTTAGTGTGCATTAAATGTACTAAAGGAGCGAGCAGGGACAGCACACTGAGCATGTGCCGCAGGAGTGGATATATCATTTGTACAAACAGTGCAGTCACACATGGGCCTAAGAGTCAAAGAGGCCACTACCACCTCTAGAACCGGAGGAATTGTGCATTATGATGAGTTTGGGACTGCAAAGGTCCCGAATATCGTTCTTGCACAGGGACACTTTTTTGTCTTTCGTGACCACCAGCGACATGCTCAGGGTAGTGGAGAATTGTCCAGCCCCTGAGAGGGTCGTCCTGGATTATGACACTTTTCGGGGTGGGTGTAGCAGCTGTAGCAGTGACCACTGAGTGACCACAGCCCCATCCCCCCCTTGTTTGAGAATTCCCAGTGCATACTAGAAGATTCCCACAAAACATCATTATTCTGATTCACGGACACGTAGGACAAGATGGCGCCTGAACAGGCCATTTTCTTCTAGTATTCGTATTACCGTACTCACATTCATATCGGTTCC
The DNA here is from genome assembly GCF_048569485.1 of Anomaloglossus baeobatrachus. Taxonomy (NCBI): domain Eukaryota; kingdom Metazoa; phylum Chordata; class Amphibia; order Anura; family Aromobatidae; genus Anomaloglossus; species Anomaloglossus baeobatrachus. The sequence goes on along the minus strand of NC_134358.1, from coordinate 21,032,914 downwards.
TCAGATAGTTTAACTCAGCCACAATCATTGTAAGAAGACTCCAAGAAAAGAAGAACGCTTAACTGAAATCTTGTATTAATGATAAATGCAGCAGCTAAAAAGAGTGATTTTCTCCAGAAAGCATACAACATGTTCATAATATGGCTGATACTAAACACTACATGGAGAAGAAGGGCGGGGAATGCTGACATCACAGAGCTACAGGGAGGAGGAAGGGACAAAATACATGGAAAGTCAAAGCTTCTACCTAGGAACAGAATGACAACACACAGCAATGGAAACATTGAATAATTCCCAAGTCGTGGAACATGACAATCATCGAATGTAGGGAAAAAACAAAACACAGATATGAACTTAGAATGGAGAGATGAAAGGAGATTGCTACAAGGTGCATTCAATATTTAAATCTTATGGGGGTAAGAAACTTCCTATTCCTGTTAAAAAGCAGAGACTTTATTAATAACTTCATAAAACACTGTTCACATCCACCGGCAATAATATAAGATGTACGATCATACTACAGTAATAATGCCACTGGCTCCGGAGGCAGAAGATCTGTAGAAAGCCGGTCTATGTATAATAGATGTAACCTGCGGAAGTCAAAGTTCACATGAAGTGCAGATTCTAGAGATTAATAGATTCGATTCTATTGAAATCAGGGCAGAATTCTAGGAAATATGTTGCAAATTCAAACAATGTGCGAATAACCCCCAAAATTGCCCACAGTCATCTCAGATATTACAGAAGATGGCATCACCCAGAGAGGCTTACATGATCTCATGCACGGCAGTGCACGTTTCCCCATAATGCCTTGCAGCTATCACATGACAATACAGCACAGCCAATCAGGAGGGACTATTATCGCCAGTATATATGACTAAGCATAGAATGTAGCAACCATGATATGGTGAATCTGGATAGCGAGAGGACGTCCCAGCCTGTCCACAGACATAAAATACTGAATAAACTGTACAGATAGTGTGTGACAGCACAGCGGTGAAGAACAGTTACCATCCCACTACCCACAGCCGTATATTGTGCCGTCACTTTGACATGACAAAGGCTGTGTTTGTGTTAAAGAGCTATAAAGGTGTAAGATATAGTCATAAGAGACCAGAGATGGTTGCACGTGCCTTTTCAGGTGCATTGAGGTACTTGCAATTCACAGTGAATTCATTTGCTTCCAATTTTTGAAAAATTTGCAGAAATTAAAATTTCAAACGTTTTTCTCATCTGTGAGATCCCCTGATGAAGCCCTGTACATCCAGGGGTGAAACGTGTTGGAAAGAATACGAGAAATGGATGATATTATGCTTGATTAGGTCCATGCTGTTAGTGATGTTTGTTGTAATTGCCTGTCTTCCCTGGAGTGAGACAATGTGGCCTATTGTTTACTGTCATTTTTGGGCAGACAAGGAAATGATTTAAACATTTTATTTTGTTGAGACCATTTTTTTCCAGTGATAACATGTTTCCCCGAAAATAACACAGGGTCTTTTATTATTTTTGGCTCTGAAACAACAATGCACATTGATTCTTGAGCAAAAAAAAAAAATCAACATACACAAGTCATCACATTCTGGAACATCAACATTTTGCGTTCACACTAGCTCAGATGCACATTTTCTTATCTGATCTGCTATTCTCATGGTGCAGAACCAGTCCTATTGCAGTGCTGTTAGGGCCAGGTGGACGGGCAGACTCAGGAGGTGGATCCACTTGGGCCGAACACCTCACTGAAGGCAAGGGGTCCGGTAGCCGGAGCACTACAGATAGCAGGACAGTCCGTTCGAAGGAGTGGAGTGTAGAAGTCCCTGGAACCACGGAGTCACCGAAGGTAGTCCGGGTGACGGAGCTCAGGTTCGGAGGCCGAGATGTTGTCAGGCAGAGTCCGGAACCGACGGAGCGAGAAGACGGGTCACCACAGGGATCAGAGATGGTATGGACTGACGGGATGGCAGACAGTCACTGTTCGGGGTTCGGGAATCGTCAGGACCGGATGGCGAGGCAGGAGCGGCTCTAGAAGAGAGATAGGTAAGTATACCACAAGACACAAGGAGACCTGACTCCTAGCTTAGCAAAACACGAAGAACAGGCCCCGCCCACTTGGAAAGGATCCCCCTATATACCCAGTACCTGATCCTTCAATATCCTGTTGGAGGACACTGGCCCTTTAAGAGAGGGTCAATGACCGCGCGCGCCCTAACGCACATGCGCGAGGCCCGGGTGCCAGAAGCCAGAGGAGGGAGCGGTGAGCAGGAAGCAGGAGAGCCGGGCTGGGGCCGAGTTGCCGACGGGCGCCGGGAGCGGGGACCGGGCTGCCTGGGGACCGCAGGCGATAGGGCAGGAAGGCTGTGGAGCGGGGGACCGGGAAGCCTGGCACGGGAGCGGCGGAGCGCGACCTGAGAGCGGGGAAGTGTGGCAGGGGAGCCGGTAAGCAAGGCAGGGGAGCAGGGGAGCATGGCAGGGCAGCCGGTAAGCAAGGCAGGGGAGCCGGGGAGCCTAGCAGGGGAGCCGGGGAGCGTGACAAGTGCATAAATAGCAAAATTATAAAGGGTTAAATTATCTGCTTAAATGTATTATTCTGTGTGTACTGCTAAGTTTACAGTGAAAAGCAAGCAGACGCCTCCTAAAAATTAATGGGCTCTCACATACAAATCTGTGTTGCTGTCAGGTCGCCTTCTATTATATAGCAGTTGGCTCCCCCTGGTGACTGGAAGCAGTATCACTCACGCGTAGTGATACTAGTACCCAATCTATTTGTGATAGCTGCAGTGCAAAGCAGCTGGAATCGTGAAGGACCTGACAGCAATGCAGATCTCTATGTGAGAGCCCATCCACCATCGGCACTTGCTTGGGGTCTGGTGAGTGCGATTTTTGTTCCTTTATTTGGGTGAAGGGGGTGTCTCCTTTCTTTTGCGGGTGTCTGCTTTCTTTGATGAAGAGTTCTGCTGTATTCATTACCTTTTTTAGTTGTGTGGACACTTCCTACTGGAACTGCAACAAGGGTTTATTTTTGGAGTATGTTTTTTATTTAAGCATACTTCAAAAAGCCCCCTAATCCTACTAGGGCTTTGTCATGATCTAGGACCGGTACTCCCAGCTCCAAAGTTTCGCAGACCCGGCCTGGTCATGTCAGGAGTTAACTCCCATCAGCCTCGTTCTGGTTTCAGGAGACACTATATCTGGTCTCTGCACTTGCATTCCTGTGCTGGTTATAGTCTTGCTCTGCAGCCTGTGACTGTCTCTGGTGAGATTTCCTGTTTGATCTGACTCCTTGTTACTGTGCCCTGACCTGTACCCTTCTCCGTTCATCAGTCTGTCCTAGTCCCTGACTTCCCGCTCCTGTCTGTTGTTTGTGTTTCCCTCTGCATACCTGATCTCCCGTCTCCGGATTCGGTTCTGTTTTCTGCCTTGATTTTGATCCTCCCTTTGCAAAATAAAATGACTTGAGTTTCCTGGCTAGACCCTGACTGCTTGAGTACTCCAATGCCCCCTGGTGGTTCGCCTGTGAACTGCTTTCTGAAGTTACTCTGCTTTACTTCAGCTGCCTTTCTGTTACAGTGTTACTCTGACTACTTCACTACTCTGCTGCCACCTAGTGGGGAATACGCTGTACTACGTCTTACTAGCCCTTTGTACAGTGTGACAGGCTTATTTTTGGGGTAGGTCTTATTTTCGGGGAATACATGTGTGTGTTTGCAGTCAACTTTGGTTTCCCGTTTGTTGCTATTTGTGGGATATATTTCTCCTGTCCCAGCCCTCTTCTGGTTGGTTGTGTGGGGGTGTTAGACCAGGGTGTGATGCTAGTCACTAATTACGGGTAGTACAAATGGTAGACTAGTCAGGAAAGCTGGGGTCTGGTAACAGGAGTACACGTATAGATACAGGGAGCACACGTAGTTGTAGTCAGGTCACAATCTGAGGGTCAAAATTGTGGGAAGGCACGTAATGGATTCAGGGAGTAAACTGAGACATAGTCAGGTAACGGTCCGAGGCCAAAAGCCGGGCGGTCACGACAGGAACAGGGAGCGGGCACAGAGGAGTCAAACAATAGTCTGGGGTCAAGAAACCAAGATCAGAACACAGGCAGGAACTCAGGCCAACAGCACAACTGCAGAACCAGAATGTACGACTGGCAAGGTTCTGGGAGAGCATGCTCAGTAAAGACGCCGAGCAATTACCAGGAAGATGGAACACCTGAGCAATCACCACCTCCCGGAACCAGCATGGAAGCCAGCGCGGTCACTCAACCTGCCAGCTCATTAGTCCAGGAAAACACAGCAGAGCATCTCCTAGTGCAAGATGCTCTGCACAGAGGAATCGTGACACAGGGCTTTTTAGGAGTCAGGGCTACGCTGATGGTCCAGACCTCGTCACCATCAAGTGTACCTCTGGAATAAGGGACAGCTTAGGGACCCCTACTCTGAGGGCCAAACTAGGCGCCCCTCCTCCCAGTTATCATATTTCACCCCGTGACTCATTGTGACCCTTCTCCACAAGGTGATCCTTTCTATAGACCTGTCCAGTGAATGTCAGATTATTGGAAATGATTTATCATTTTAGTCATGTCCTCAAAAACTTTTTTCCCTATTAATAAATTTTCCTGATAATTAGTGTTATTTTTGGCGATGCACTAATTGCTCCATGTTCTTCTCTTTCCAGGCAATTGGTTTTGCTCGAGGTTTGCAATCCATTCTCATCTTGTGAACAATATCACGGGATTTATAATTTGGCAAAAAATAGGCTCTGATGCCAGCATGGACACGTATGATTAAATACACGTCCCTCGCAATCTGGACTGCCGCCCGCACTGAACACCACTGAGCGCCTGAATCATCGCAGTGTTGGGATGTGGAGAACATGATGTAAAGGAAAATACGGGAAACATCTTTTCGAGAATGTTACAATGTATCTCGGCTTGCTCGGCTCTCTCATTGCCGGCTCGGCTCTCTGCATGGCGTCAGATACAATGTATCAAATAGATCCAGACTTGTGACGGCCTCATACAGGTGGATAGGCTTTTTGCTTTTTCTGTTCTTCGGGTTTTTTTTTGGTATCTGCGGAGTTTTCAGTCACCGCTGAGGACATAATCGGTGTCATCTGTCACAGAACTATTGAAAAGGTATCCAAAAGTCAATCATAGTAATAATCGCAAAATAGAAAAAGGATCAAAAGAAAAGCCACATTTCGGATCATATTTCTATGAAGCAATTATTATTTTTTTTCTTCTATCGGTGCTTATTTCTGTAGAGGCAGAAAAGAGCAGAGAAAATGGAGGGGTTTGTTAACCCTTCTTGTATAGGCTTTCACATAAGCCGTAGGTAGGTAATGTCCAACATGTTGGGAATGCAAAAGCCTAGAAAATAGGTATAAATTACAAGTAAAAATATAACGACAGATCATCCATAATTCATTAATGAGCCTGAGGAAGGGTCCCACACACCTCACGAGACCGGGAGGGGGGTAGTGATAACTAGCACCTGGGCGTATTCTCCGACAATCCCAGATCTGAATGACCTTGTAAGATAAAGATAGAAAATTATTTTTTACTGACTGATTCGGTGTGTGAAGAATGCACAATTTTCTTCCAAGAATTGGCTGACACGCGCCCATTCAAGTCTATGGGTCCGAGAAAAACAGATGACATCTGAGTGTGGTTGGATTTTCACGGACTGATATAGTGGAGATGTTGGAGAAGCTTTTATTCTCTCTCAATCTCTGATGGGAAAAACTGATGCATCTCTGATCAGAGTATGATCGGAATAATTGGATTGTTTATCTTGGATGGCGAGAAATCGGTCGTGTGCACCTTCCCTCAATATGACTACCAAATACAGTAGGTATGGTTTCATCTTTCGTAAGATGTAAGATCGCTTTTAGTTGCTGAGGTCATAGGATGTATTAATCACCTAGGAAGGCTAACAATGCAACCATTTTTATTTTCAAAAGTCCTTATGCTCCTCCAGATGACGGATATCAACAATAGTCCTTAGGATAATTCCTCAAATCCAAAAGATGGATATCAACAATAGTCCTTAGGATGGTTCCTCAAATCCAGACAACGGATATCAACAATAGTCCTTAGGATCCTTCCTCAAATCCAGACGATGATTGTCAACAATAGTCCTTAAATTAGTTCCTTAAATCCAGATGACAGATATCATAATAGTCGTTAGAATAGTTCCTTAAATCCAGATGATGGATATCAACAATAATCCTTAGGATAGTTCCTCAAATCCATAAAATTGATATCAACAATAGTCCTTAGGATAGTTCCTTAAATCCAGACGATGGATATCAGCAATAATCCTTAGAATAATATCTCAATTCAGTCAATGGATGTCAACAATAGTTCTTAAGGTCCAGTCACACTAAACAACTTACCAGCGATCCCAACAACGATACAACCTGATAGGGATCGCTGGTAAGTTGCTAGGAGGTCGCTGGTGATCTCAGGTGGTCACACTAAGCGACGCTCCAGAAATCCCACCAGCAACCTGACCTGGCAGGGATCGCTGGAGCGTCGCTACACGTGGAAGCATGCTGCGCTTGGTAACTAAGGTAAATATCGGGTAACCAACCCGATATTTACCTTGGTTACCAGCGCACACCGCTTAGCGCTGGCTCCCGGCACACCTAGCCACAGTACACATCGGGTTAATTACCCGATGTGTACTCTGCTACGTGTGCAGGCAGTAGGGAGCCGGCTTCTGCGGACGCTGGTAACCACGGTAAACAACGGGTAACCAAGAAGCCCTTCCCTTGGTTACCCGATATTTACCTTCGTTACCAGCGTCCGCCGCTCTCACACTGCCAGTGCCGGCTCCCTGTTCCCTGCACTCCTAGCCACAGTACACAATTACCCGATGTGTACTCCAGCTATGTGTGCAGGGAGCAGGGAGCCGGCACTGACAGCTGAGAGCGGCGGAAGCTGGTAACGAAGGTAAATATTGGGTAACCAAGCTAAGGGCTTCTTGGTTACCCGATATTTACATTGGTTACCAGCGTCCGCAGAAGCCGGCTCTCTGCTGCCTGCACATTTAGTTGTTGCTCTGTCGCTGTCACACACAGCGATCTGTGCTTCACAGCGGGAGAGCAACAACTAAAAAATGGCCCAGGACATTCAGCAACAACCGGCGACCTCACAGCAGGGGCCAGGTTGTTGCTGGATGTCACACACAGCAACATCACTAGCAAGTTGTGCCTCAGCAGCGATGTTGCTTAGTGAGACGGTACCTTTAGAATAGTTCCTCAAATCCAGCTGAGAATGTCAACAATAGTTCTTAGGATAGTTCCTCAAATCCAGACAACGGATGTCAACAATAGTTCTTAGGATAGTTCCTCAAATCCAGACAATGGATGTCAACAATAGCCCTTAGGATAGTTCTTCAAATCGAGACAACAGATATACAACAATAGTCCTTAGAATAGCTCCTCAAATACAAACAACAGATATCAACAATTGTTCTTAGAAGAGTTCCTCAAATCCAGATGACTGATATCAACAATAGTCCTTAAGATAGTTCCTCAAATCCAGACAACGGATATCAACAATAGTCCTTAGAATAGTTCCTCAAATCCAGATGACGCATGTTAACAATAGTCCTTAAAATAGTTCCTCAAATCCAGACGACGGGTATGAACAATAGTCCTTAGGATAGTTCCTCTAATCCAAATGCTGGATATCATGACCGTAGCATGTATATCCAGCTCCAATCTCTTTAGTCCATTAAGGAACACCAGGACCTAGTCACAGCAACAGATCCTCGACCCTCCACGTCACAGCACCAACTCATAGACCAAACGTGTTTAATTGTTCTCCCTCTCCTGGGATCATCTCCAAGGAGGAGCAGAAGTGTTCACCACACCCACCCCCTCAGACATTTTTTTTCATGTAACTCCAAGTATGAAGGAGGGCATTCTCCAGCAAGTCTGCAGGATTGTGTATTGGGGAAACCCCCTGCAGAGGGGAACAACAGACTCACAACCCCCCACCAGATGGAGGACAATGAATCCTACTGCAGGCATGATTACACTGAAGTCTATGGAGACCAACTAGGATGCACACATTTACAACCCCTTCCCCCTTCAAATTGTGTACCTTAAACTGACGAGCACACAATCTCTAATAAAACACGATAAAATGTACATAACCAGCGCTCCATGCTATAAAAAGTCTGAATCCCTTAGAGCTGTGGCCTCTGCTCTACGTCCATTGATCCAATAGTAAGCAGCCAGCTCACCACAGTTGCATTTTTTTAGGGATGTGTGGTGACTGAAAAACTGAAATTCTAGAGTCTTTATTTTATTTTCTATTTTTAGAGAGTTTACCATACAGGTTAATTGACTTTGTATTTTGATAGAATGGAATTTTACAAACATAGGGATACCAATTATCTTTCTTTCTTTTTTTTTCTTATTTTTAATGGGATAAAGGGATAATGATTTGAATTTTTTTTAACATTTTAATTTTTCAAAACTTTTTTAAAATTGTCTCCTTTATTTTTTAGTTTTTTTTTTTTTTTTACTGAATGTTTTATATATAATGCAGTTTTACTGTATCGCATAATGTTGAGAAAAATAGAGAAAATGACGTTTAGCTTCCCCTCGGGCTGCCATAATAAACCATCGGCACCCCGCGATCCCATAGCATGGGTAGGTGAGATGGAAGCCGTCGGTATCTGTACGCTCCGGCAATCGTGTTGTTTAAGTGCTGCAGTCAATGATTGATAGCACCATGTAAATAGTTAGTCAGCTGACAAGTATCTTGCTCCGGCCTCAGCTATTACAGGCAGATTTCTGCAGGGGGTATCTGCCAGATCAGCTCCTGATAGGTAACATATCACAGTCCATCCAAAATTGTCAATGGGATAAATTTAGGGATGACCCCAGGTGGTGAGGGTAACACTTTTGGCAAACAATAACACACAGGTCTAGTGGAGTTGGAAGCAATCCCCCATTGGTAAAGGACTAAATCGGGCTTTACATGCTACAACAAATCTAACGATGTGTCGGCGGGGTCACGTCGTAAGTGACGCACATCCGGCATAGTTATTGGTGTTGTAGCGTGTGACAGCTACGTGCGATTGCGATTGAACGTAAAACCGTTCATCGCATACACGTTGTTCATTTCCTTAAAATTGCACGTTGGGTTGTTCAATGTTCCCGAGGTACCACACATTACAGTGTGTGACACCCAGGGAACGATGAACACATATTTCCTGCGTCCTGCGGCTCACGGCCCACAATGCGGAAGGAAGGAGGTGGGCAGGATGTTTACGTCCCGCTCATCTCCTCCCTCCGCTTCTATTGGCCGGCTGCCGTGTGACGTCAATGTGACGCCGAACGTCCCTCCTACTCCAGGAAGTGGATGTTCGCCGCCCACATCGAGGTCGTATGGACGGGTAAGTGCGTGTGACGGGAAATAATCGTTTGTGCGACACGGTCAACAAATTGAACGTGCCGCACATACGATGGGGGCGGGTACGATTGCATACGCTATCGTATGCTTAATCGTAAGGTGTAAAGCAGGCTTTAGGCCCCACACTTAGATTTCGTATTGGCTCCCCACCCCTGTGGACAATTCTTCTCCAACATTTCGATTCAACCTGGGGTCAAAGGTTCATTGGTTTACAAAAGGAAGAATTGCTTATGGTTATTTTTGGCTACATATATTAATTTCTCCAGAATTCCTACAAATTGTTTACAAATTCTTCCTTCTTTGCGTAGAACCATTGTTCTGCACAGACTGCTGCAAAATACCATGGGAGATTGTATCATGGAGGACAGAGGAGCCTCCGTTCTTATCCTTCCCGGTGAGATCTTGGTGAATTTTGTTTCTTTTTGCCCATAGATTCTGTTGTTGCTCTGAGATTTGGCTGATTTTCTGCTGTTGGTCCAATCACCAGATCAGCCAGGGGGAAGTACCGATACGTTTTTGGATTAGCCAAATACGCTGAGCAAAGTCAACCGAGGGGCTGAAGTTGTAGATTGTTCCCTCCCGCTGGAACTTCCCTTCATTCTCCAGGCATAGAGCTTGTCCCGGTTGTTTAGTTTCAAAATAAGCATTAATTGAATTACCGTATTTTTCGTTTTACAAGATGCACTGTTTTATAAGACGCACCCCAAATTTGAAGGCGGAAAATAGGAAAAAAATAATTTTTACTGTTAAAATGATAGTCCATCTTATAATCCTAGTGCCTCTTATATTAGCTCACCAAAGGCAGCTCAGAAAGGTCACAGGAGGCAGGGTAGGCGATGCTGTGGGCTCGGAGGAGGGGGTGTCACGGCTCAGAATGCCGCCACTGTGGACTTGTAAGTGGGGGTGTCGAAGCTTAAGAGGTTCAGTGTGCGGATGGTCTGCTATACTGCGGGCCCGTGGGGTGTCACGGTGGCGGGTGCCATTGATCTGCCGGCGGGCTTGGAGGAGGGGGTGTTGCGGCTCAAGAGGGTCAGTGTGCGGAGCGTTGGCTATACTGTAGGCTCGTGGCGTGTCACGGCGGTGGGTGCAATTGATCTTCTGGCGGGCTCGGAGGAAGGGGTGCCACAGCTCAAGAGGGTCAGTGTGCGGAGGCTTGGCTATACTGCAAGCTCGTGAGGTGTCATGGCGGTGGGTGCAATTGATCTGCCGGCGGGCTTGGAGGAGGGGGTGTTGTGGCTCAAGAGGGTCAGTGTGTGGAGCGTTGGCTATACTGTAGGCTCATGGCGTGTCATGGCGGTGGGTGCAATTGATCTGCCGGCGGGCTTGGAGGAGGGGGTGTTGTGGCTCAAGAGGGTCAGTGTGCGGAGGGTTGGCTATACTGTGGGCTCGTGAGGTGTCACGGCGGTGGGTGCAATTGATCTGCCGGTGGGCTCGGAGGAGGGGGTGACACAGCTCAAGAGGGTCAGTGTGCAGCAGTGGAGGGTCAACGATACTGCGGGGCTCGTGGGGTGTCGCGTCGGCAAGCACCATGATCTGCCAGCTTACTGCAAGCTCCATGGAATCGTCGTCCGTTGATGCGATGGGCTTCAAGAAAATGGCCGTGAAGGCGGCACGTACGCAGATTGATGCGATTGACTTTAAGAAAATGGCCGCGGAGTCCTATCCGTACACGTGCCGTCTCCACGGCCATTTTCTTGAAGTCCATCTCATAAACTGTGGGTGATTCAAAGCAGCCCGCAGCCTGCTGGAAGATCAATGGCGCCCACCACGACACTCCTTCTGAGCCTTCCATATCGCCGACCCTGTGCCACCACTACCGCCCCAGTAAGCCATATGCAGTTTGTAAGACACACCCCAATTTTAGCCCCAGTTTTTTGGGGAAAAAAGGGCGTCTTACAAACCGCAGAATACGGTCTTTGCGGTATTACCATAGGCGCGGGTCGGGTAATTAGCCGCCGGTCGTGTCCGACGCGCACAATGTCAACTTTCTTGGGAACGAATTTCCAAGTTAAATGAGAAAATGTAAAATTGTCTCATCTGAAGAGAAGAAAGAAGAAGCATTAAAATGTCCATTTCCCATAAAAGGAAAATAAAAAGACCAAAGGATTAAGAAGGACAAAAGGCGACATTTACACGTCTAAAAGACTGTTTAATAAAAATGACATGAAACTCTAAAACCGTCCCATTAAATAACGTGAACAGCCCAATAAAAGGTCCCAGAGTGACGATATAAGACAGGTATTTCCGGAGAAGGCTTCTCGGAGGAGGTGACTGACAGAGGCTATTAATCACTAGAAATAAGATGGATTACAAAACGGAATCTTTCTAATAATATCTTAAAGTGAACCTTGCCTGTGGAAGTTGAAGAGCGGAGTCTTTGGTTCCGGCATCATCCGGCCCATACACAAGTTGTGGGGACGCTCTCCTCATCGCCCTGCTCGTCCTGCACCATTATTGCTTTCTGTGGTTTTCAATTAGAACATTAGAGGAAATCACAGTCACCGTGAACGCTTTATATCAATGTAAGCAAAGGATAATAAAAAAACAAAAAAACAAATCTATACATGTATGGTAAATTACGTGAGTAATTAAAGCAGATCTGTCACAAACAGAGTGGAAGTTCATAGGCAGGCTAGCCAGAATTAATCTCTGCTAGTGTGCCGCCCTGGCAAAACCAGGGTGTCAAAGAGGTCTGCATCCATGTTTTTGGTGCAGATCTCACTCTCCCTTGGGGAGTTTCCCACACAAACACACACTAACCAATCAGGCCCCACTCCCCCCCTCCTCAGGAAAACGGGAAGGGGAGAGAGGAGCTTAGAAAGAGCAGAGCAGAGTGTGTGCTGAAGTCAGTCTGCAGGAGGAGAGAAGTCTGGAAGCAGCCCCTGTGTGGGGCTGGGGAAAGTGGTAGTCAGGGCCTCAGTAATAGGCCAGCCGCTTGAGGGACCCGAAGTGGACCGGGAGAGGGTAGTGGCCCCCCTGGTGCCAGCTGTCGGGACCCAGTCCGGACCAGTGTGCAAAGCAGACACAGACCTTGGGCAGGAAAAGAGCACCTGAATTACACACAGGTGTGGGACCCGTCCTCACAGCAGCCGGGGGCACCAGTTACCAGCAACTTGGTTAATTCCCGGACTCGTGTCAGTTATTGCTTTATACTGTGAGTACTCCTGGACCACCCGGTCCAAGCCGAGGACTGCACCCGTCACTCCCCAATCCATCACACCGGGGGCCCGGGACATCAACACCCTACCCGTGGAGGGAAAATCACCACCTTGCTGCCCATTACCATCCCCGGGATCCTGTGACTGGCAGTGGCGGCGCTCCATTACCTCACCGCACACCACAGGTGGCGTCACGGACAATTACCCTGTACATAATCACCTTTTTGCTGTGGAGCCTGGGATCACAGACCGGGTCACGCCACCGTACACCCACAAAAGTGACCCCTTGGCCCGGATCTGAGTACCCCCTATCCCTGGGTGACACTCTAGTCTACTTGTTAGTCTCCTTTAATCACATGTTGTGGGAGAGCCAATCACATGTGCTCCCCTTTATATACTGGCTAGATCCTTCTTACTATGCCAGCTATAGTTTATCTAAGCTAGTCTGGGGAAGTGTTGTGATCCAGACTAACTGCTGGTTGTAGTACTTACTTGCTGTGTGTGGTTGTGAAGTTTACCCTTGTTGTTTTGTTTTCTTGCTACCTTCCTGCTCTTGCTTTTCTACTGAGTCTCTGTTAGTTTGTTCCTGTGAGCTTGCAGTGTGTCTGAGTTTTGGTTTTCCCCTGTCTTTCTTTATTTGTATTTCCATATCACACCTGCCCCTTCCTTCCCTGGTGGGATGGGGAATCGGTTTAGTTCCGGTCAGTAACATAGCCAGGCACGAGACCCGGGAATTTCCACCATTAGGGGTAACCCTTATCAGCTTTATCAGATCTATTTATATATTAATTTGTGCAGCTTGTATCACAGCTATGAAAGAAAAGAGTAAAGATGCGCAGAGCATCGCAGCTATGATAGAAAGGAGTCAGGACACGCAGAGCATCGCAGCTATGATAGGAAGGAGTCAGGACACGCAGAGCATCGCAGCTATGATAGAAAGGAGTCAGGACATGCAGAGCATCGCAGCTATGATAGGAAGGAGTCAGGACACGCAGAGCATCGCAGCTATGATAGAAAGGAGTGAGGACCTGCAGAGCATCGCAGCTATGATAGAAAGGAGTCAGGACACGCAGAGCATCGCAGCTATGATAGAAAGGAGTCAGGACATGCAGAGCATCGCAGCTATGATAGAAAGGAGCCAGGACACGCAGAGCATCGCAGCTATGATAGAAAGGGGTCAGGACACGCAGAGCATCGCAGCTATGATAGAAAGGAATCAGGACACGCAGAGCATCGCAGCTATGATAGAAAGGAGTCAGGACACGCAGAGCATCACAGCTATGATAGAAAGGAGTCAGGACACGCAGAGCATCGCAGCTATGATAGAAAGGAGTCAGGACACGCAGAGCATCACAGCTATGATAGAAAGGAGTCAGGACATGCAGAGCATCGCAGCTATGATAGAAAGGAGTCAGGACACGCAGAGCATCGCAGCTATGATAGAAAGGAGTCAGGACATACAGAGCATCACAGCTATGATAGAAAGGAGTCAGGACACGCAGAGCATCACAGCTATGATAGAAAGGAGTCAGGACACGCAGAGCATCACAGCTATAATAGAAAGGAGTCAGGACACGCAGAGCATCGCAGCTATGATAGAAAGGAGTCAGGACGGGCAGAGCATCGCAGCTATGATAGAAAGGAGTCAGGACACGCAGAGCATCGCAGCTATGATAGAAAGGAGTCAGGACACGCAGAGCATCGCAGCTATGATAGAAAGGAGTCAGGACACGCAGAGCATCGCAGCTATGATAGAAAGGAGTCAGGACACGCAGAGCATCGCAGCTATGATAGAAAGGAGTCAGGACATGCAGAGCATCACAGCTATGATAGAAAGGAGTCAGGACACGCAGAGCATCGCAGCTGTAATAGAAAGGAGTCAGGACACGCAGAGCATCACAGCTATGATAGAAAGGAGTCAGGACACGCAGAGCATCGCAGCTATGATGATAGAAAGGAGTCAGGACACGCAGAGCATCGCAGCTGTAATAGAAAGGAGTCAGGACACGCAGAGCATCACAGCTATGATAGAAAGGAGTCAGGACATGCAGAGCATCGCAGCTATGATGATAGAAAGGAGTCAGGAGACACAGAGCATCACAGCTATGATAGATAGGAGTCAGGACATGCAGAGCATCACAGCTATGATAGAAAGGAGTCAGGACACGCAGAGCATCGCAGCTATGATAGAAAGGAGTCAAGACACGCAGAGCATCACAGCTATGATAGAAAGGAGTCAGGACATGCAGAGCATCACAACTATGATAGAAAGGAGTCAGGACATGCAGAGCATCGCAGCTATGATAGAAAGGAGTCAAGACACGCAGAGCATCACAGCTATGATAGAAAGGAGTCAGGACACGCAGAGCATCGCAGCTATGATAGAAAGGAGTCAGGACATGCAGAGCATCACAGCTATAATAGAAAGGAGTCAGGAGACACATAGCATTGCAGCTATGATAGAAAGGAGTCAGGACACGCAGAGCATCGCAGCTATGATAGAAAGGAGTCAAGACACGTAGAGCATCACAGCTATGATAGAAAGGAGTCAGGACATGCAGAGCATCACAACTATGATAGAAAGGAGTCAGGACATGCAGAGCATCGCAGCTATGATAGAAAGGAGTCAAGACACGCAGAGCATCACAGCTATGATAGAAAGGAGTCAGGACATGCAGAGCATCGCAGCTATGATAGAAAGGAGTCAAGACACGCAGAGCATCGCAGCTATGATAGAAAGGAGTCAGGACACGCAGAGCATCACAGCTATGATAGAAAGGAGTCAAGACACGCAGAGCATCACAGCTATGATAGAAAGGAGTCAGGACATGCAGAGCATCACAACTATGATAGAAAGGAGTCAGGACATGCAGAGCATCGCAGCTATGATAGAAAGGAGTGAGGACCTGCAGAGCATCGCAGCTATGATAGAAAGGAGTCAGGACACGCAGAGCATCGCAGCTATGATAGAAAGGAGTCAGGACATGCAGAGCATCGCAGCTATGATAGAAAGGAGCCAGGACACGCAGAGCATCGCAGCTATGATAGAAAGGGGTCAGGACACGCAGAGCATCGCAGCTATGATAGAAAGGAATCAGGACACGCAGAGCATCGCAGCTATGATAGAAAGGAGTCAGGACACGCAGAGCATCACAGCTATGATAGAAAGGAGTCAGGACACGCAGAGCATCGCAGCTATGATAGAAAGGAGTCAGGACACGCAGAGCATCACAGCTATGATAGAAAGGAGTCAGGACATGCAGAGCATCGCAGCTATGATAGAAAGGAGTCAGGACACGCAGAGCATCGCAGCTATGATAGAAAGGAGTCAGGACATACAGAGCATCACAGCTATGATAGAAAGGAGTCAGGACACGCAGAGCATCGTAGCTATGATAGAAAGGAGTCAGGACACGCAGAGCATCACAGCTATGATAGAAAGGAGTCAGGACACGCAGAGCATCACAGCTATAATAGAAAGGAGTCAGGACACGCAGAGCATCGCAGCTATGATAGAAAGGAGTCAGGACGGGCAGAGCATCGCAGCTATGATAGAAAGGAGTCAGGACACGCAGAGCATCGCAGCTATGATAGAAAGGAGTCAGGACACGCAGAGCATCGCAGCTATGATAGAAAGGAGTCAGGACACGCAGAGCATCGCAGCTATGATAGAAAGGAGTCAGGACACGCAGAGCATCGCAGCTATGATAGAAAGGAGTCAGGACATGCAGAGCATCACAGCTATGATAGAAAGGAGTCAGGACACGCAGAGCATCGCAGCTGTAATAGAAAGGAGTCAGGACACGCAGAGCATCACAGCTATGATAGAAAGGAGTCAGGACACGCAGAGCATCGCAGCTATGATGATAGAAAGGAGTCAGGACACGCAGAGCATCGCAGCTGTAATAGAAAGGAGTCAGGACACGCAGAGCATCACAGCTATGATAGAAAGGAGTCAGGACATGCAGAGCATCGCAGCTATGATGATAGAAAGGAGTCAGGAGACACAGAGCATCACAGCTATGATAGATAGGAGTCAGGACATGCAGAGCATCACAGCTATGATAGAAAGGAGTCAGGACACGCAGAGCATCGCAGCTATGATAGAAAGGAGTCAAGACACGCAGAGCATCACAGCTATGATAGAAAGGAGTCAGGACATGCAGAGCATCACAACTATGATAGAAAGGAGTCAGGACATGCAGAGCATCGCAGCTATGATAGAAAGGAGTCAAGACACGCAGAGCATCACAGCTATGATAGAAAGGAGTCAGGACACGCAGAGCATCACAGCTATAATAGAAAGGAGTCAGGAGACACATAGCATTGCAGCTATGATAGAAAGGAGTCAGGACACGCAGAGCATCGCAGCTATGATAGAAAGGAGTCAAGACACGTAGAGCATCACAGCTATGATAGAAAAGAGTCAGGACACGCAGAGCATCGCAGCTATGATAGAAAGGAGTCAGGACATGCAGAGCATCACAACTATGATAGAAAGGAGTCAGGACATGCAGAGCATCGCAGCTATGATAGAAAGGAGTCAAGACACGCAGAGCATCACAGCTATGATAGAAAGGAGTCAGGACATGCAGAGCATCGCAGCTATGATAGAAAGGAGTCAAGACACGCAGAGCATCGCAGCTATGATAGAAAGGAGTCAGGACACGCAGAGCATCACAGCTATGATAGAAAGGAGTCAGGACACGCAGAGCATCACAGCTATGATAGAAAGGAGTCAGGAGACACAGAGCATCACAGCTATGATAGAAAGGAGTCAGGACACGCAGAGCATCACAGCTATGATAGAAAGGAGTCAGGACACACAGAGCATTGCAGCTATGATAGAAAGGAGTCAGGACACGCAGAGCATCACAGCTATGATAGAAAGGAGTCAGGACACGCAGAGCATTGCAGCTATGATAGAAAGGAGTCAGGACACGCAGAGCATCACAGCTATGATAGAAAGGAGTCAGGATCCGCAGAGCATTGCAGCTATGATAGAAAGGAGTCAGGACACGCAGAGCATCACAGCTATGATAGAAAGGACTCAGGACACGCAGAGCATCACAGCTATGATAGAAAGGAGTCAGGACATGCAGAGCATTGCAGCTATGATAGAAAGGACTCAGGACACGCAGAGCATCGCAGCTGTAATAGAAAGGAGTCAGGACACGCAGAGCATCGCAGCTATGATAGAAAAGAGTCAGGACACGCAGAGCATCGCAGCTATGATAGAAAGGAGTCAGGACACGCAGAGCATCGCAGCTATGATAGAAAGGAGTCAGGACACGCAGAGCATCGCAGCTGTAATAGAAAGGTGTCAGGACACGCAGAGCATCACAGCTATGATAGAAAGGAGTCAGGACACGCAGAGCATTGCAGCTATGATAGAAAGGAGTCAGGACACGCAGAGCATCGCAGCTATGATAGAAAGGAGTCAGGACACGCAGAGCATCACAGCTATGATAGAAAGGACTCAGGACACGCAGAGCATCACAGCTATGATAGAAAGGAGTCAGGACATGCAGAGCATTGCAGCTATGATAGAAAGGACTCAGGACACGCAGAGCATCGCAGCTGTAATAGAAAGGAGTCAGGACACGCAGAGCATCGCAGCTATGATAGAAAAGAGTCAGGACACGCAGAGCATCGCAGCTATGATAGAAAGGAGTCAGGACACGCAGAGCATCGCAGCTATGATAGAAAGGAGTCAGGACACGCAGAGCATCGCAGCTGTAATAGAAAGGTGTCAGGACACGCAGAGCATCACAGCTATGATAGAAAGGAGTCAGGACACGCAGAGCATTGCAGCTATGATAGAAAGGAGTCAGGACACGCAGAGCATCACAGCTATGATAGAAAGGAGTCAGGACATGCAGAGCATCACAGCTATGATAGAAAGGAGTCAGGACACGCAGAGCATCGCAACTATGATAGAAAGGAGTCAGGACACGCAGAGCATCACAGCTATGATAGAAAGGAGTCAGGACATACAGAGCATCGCAGCTATGATAGAAAGGGGTCAGGACACGCAGAGCATCGTAGCTATGATAGAAAGGAGTCAGGACATACAGAGCATCGCAGCTATGATAGAAAGGAGTCAGGACACGCAGAGCATCACAGCTATGATAGAAAGGAGTCAGGACATACAGAGCATCGCAGCTATGATAGAAAGGGGTCAGGACACGCAGAGCATCGCAACTATGATAGAAAGGAGTCAGGACACGCAGAGCATCACAGCTATGATAGAAAGGAGTCAGGACATACAGAGCATCGCAGCTATGATAGAAAGGAGCCAGGACACGCAGAGCATCACAGCTATGATAGAAAGGAGTCAGGACACGCAGAGTATCGCAGCTATGATAGAAAGGAGTCAGGACACACAGAGCATCGCAGCTATGATAGAAAGGAGTCAGGACATACAGAGCATCGCAGCTATGATAGAAAGGAGCCAGGACACGCAGAGCATCACAGCTATGATAGAAAGGGGTCAGGACACGCAGAGCATCACAGCTATGATAGAAAGGAGTCAGGAGACGCAGAGCATCGCAGCTATGATAGAAAGGAGTCAGGACATGCAGAGCATCGCAGCTATGATAGAAAGGAGTCAGGACACGCAGAGCATCACAGCTATGATAGAAAGGAGTCAGAACATGCAGAGCATCGCAGCTATGATAGAAAGGAGTCAGGACACGCAGAGTATCACAGCTATGATAGAAAGGAGTCAGGACATGCAGAGCATCGCAGCTATGATAGAAAGGAGTCAAGACACGCAGAGCATCACAGCTATGATAGAAAGGAGTCAGGACACGCAGAGCATCACAGCTATGATAGAAAGGAGTCAGGACCTGCAGAGCATCGCAGCTATGATAGAAAGGAGTCAGGACACGCAGAGTATCACAGCTATGATAGAAAGGAGTCAGGACATGCAGAGCATCGCAGCTATGATAGAAAGGAGTCAAGACACGCAGAGCATCACAGCTATGATAGAAAGGAGTCAGGACACGCAGAGCATCGCAGCTATGATAGAAAGGAGTCAGAACACGCAGAGCATCGCAGCTATGATAGAAAGGAGTCAGGACACGCAGAGCATCACAGCTATGATAGAAAGGAGTCAGGACATGCAGAGCATCGCAGCTATGATAGAAAGGAGTCAAGACACGCAGAGCATCACAGCTATGATAGAAAGGAGTCAGGACACGCAGAGCATCGCAGCTATGATAGAAAGGAGTCAGAACACGCAGAGCATCGCAGCTATGATAGAAAGGAGTCAGGACACGCAGAGTATCACAGCTATGATAGAAAGGAGTCAGGACATGCAGAGCATCGCAGCTATGATAGAAAGGAGTCAAGACACGCAGAGCATCACAGCTATGATAGAAAGGAGTCAGGACACGCAGAGCATCGCAGCTATGATAGAAAGGAGTCAGAACACGCAGAGCATCGCAGCTATGATAGAAAGGAGTCAGGACACGCAGAGCATCGCAGCTATGATAGAAAGGAGTCAGGACACGCAGAGCATCACAGCTATGATAGAAAGGAGTCAGAACACGCAGAGCATCGCAGCTATGATAGAAAGGAGTCAGGACACGCAGAGCATCACAGCTATGATAGAAAGGAGTCAGAACACGCAGAGCATCGCAGCTATGATAGAAAGGAGTCAAGACACGCAGAGCATCACAGCTATGATAGAAAGGAGTCAGGACACGCAGAGCATCACAGCTATGATAGAAAGGAGTCAGGACCTGCAGAGCATCGCAGCTATGATAGAAAGGAGTCAGGACACGCAGAGTATCACAGCTATGATAGAAAGGAGTCAGGACATGCAGAGCATCGCAGCTATGATAGAAAGGAGTCAAGACACGCAGAGCATCACAGCTATGATAGAAAGGAGTCAGGACACGCAGAGCATCGCAGCTATGATAGAAAGGAGTCAGAACACGCAGAGCATCGCAGCTATGATAGAAAGGAGTCAGGACACGCAGAGCATCACAGCTATGATAGAAAGGAGTCAGGACACGCAGAGCATCACAGCTATGATAGAAAGGAGTCAGGACACACAGAGCATTGCAGCTATGATAGAAAGGAGTCAGGACATGCAGAGCATCACAGCTATGATAGAAAGGAGTCAGGACACACAGAGCATTGCAGCTATGACAGAAAGGAGTCAGGACACGCAGAGCATCACAGCTATGATAGAAAGGACTCAGGACACGCAGAGCATCACAGCTATGATAGAAAGGAGTCAGGACATGCAGAGCATTGCAGCTATGATAGAAAGGAGTCAGGACACGCAGAGCATCACAGCTATGATAGAAAGGAGTCAGGACACGCAGAGTATCACAGCTATGATAGAAAGGAGTCAGGACACGCAGAGCATCACAGCTATGATAGAAAGGAGTCAGGACACGCAGAGCATCCCAGCTATGATAGAAAGGAGTCAGGACACGCAGAGCATCCCAGCTATGATAGAAAGGAGTCAGGACACGCAGAGCATCGCAGCTGTAATAGAAAGGAGTCAGGACACGCAGAGCATCACAGCTATGATAGAAAGGAGTCAGGACACGCAGAGCATCACAGCTATGATAGAAAAGAGTCAGGACACGCAGAGCATCGCAGCTATGATAGAAAGGAGTCAGGACATACAGAGCATCGCAGCTATGATAGAAAGGAGCCAGGACATACAGAGCATCGCAGCTATGATAGAAAGGGGTCAGGACACGCAGAGTATCACAGCTATGATAGAAAGGAGTCAGGAGACGCAGAGCATCGCAGCTATGATAGAAAGGAGTCAGGACACGCAGAGCATCGCAGCTATGATAGAAAGGAGTCAGGAGACGCAGAGCATCGCAGCTATGATAGAAAGGAGTCAGGACACGCAGAGCATCACAGCTATGATAGAAAGGAGTCAGGAGACGCAGAGCATCACAGCTATGATAGAAAGGGGTCAGGACACACAGAGCATTGCAGCTATGATAGAAAGGAGTCAGGAGACACAGAGCATCGCAGCTATGATAGAAAGGAGCCAGGACACGCAGAGCATCGCAGCTATGATAGAAAGGAGCCAGGACACGCAGAGCATCGCAGCTATGATAGAAAGGAGTCAGGAGACGCAGAGCATCACAGCTATGATAGAAAGGAGTCAGGAGACGCAGAGCATCGCAGCTATGATAGAAAGGAGTCAGGACATGCAGAGCATCACAGCTATGATAGAAAGGAGTCAGGACATGCAGAGCATCACAGCTATGATAGAAAGGAGTCAGGACACGCAGAGCATTGCAGCTATGATAGATAGGAGTCAGGACATGCAGAGCATCACAGCTATGATAGAAAGAAGGTGAAACTTGCTGGAATGAAAAAAAACAAAACCCATAAATATACAGTTCATGAATATCTCTCTGACTTTATGGTGAAATCTTTAATACTCCATGAATATTTTAGGGAATGGTGGATTCCGTGGATATGGCAGTGAGTTGGTAGCCGGTGATGATGGCGGCACGGTGGGGGCCGGGGCTCTGGACTTTCCAGCCAATCCGGTCAGACAATTACCGCTTTCTGCTGATATAGCGGGATGACAGACGCTCGTATGGATGAAATGATCCTATTCCACCTCTGCCGTGATAAGGACGACACTTTTCATTTCCCGTCCTGTTCGACCCCACATGCGTGGATGTTCTGTGCGCAGGAATATCTGTGTAATTAGGTAAAGCTCGCATTATAATTATTCTATTTGTAATATCTGTCATCCCTTTCCTCAAGGGAACGCTGTAATATGATTAAGCCATTTCCAGTGACATTATTCAGTGGATTTCATATTCTATGGGGAAATATTACGGGAACATTGCAATTTATAGAAGCCAAAATGCTCTGGATAATGACGAGGAAGGGACGAGGTATTGTGGTAAGAGCTGGCTGGGAAACCCCACCGGATCATGACATATCTGCCACGTGGGTAGCGAGTGTACGGTCACCTCCCGGGATTGTCATGGCTCATTTCTCAGGTCTTTGGACTCTACGTTTCCGAACAAGAAGGCGAGAGAACGACCAAGATGTATTAAAGATCCTTCAGGTCCTGTAAGTTTCTCCACGTGGCCTTCAAAGATCAGAGAAGATCGATCCGAACGAGAACTGGGAATTTGGAGACAAGTCATTACCTTACACGCTTCGTCATGTTCCTCAGGCCAATCTCAACCATGGCGCTACAATGTTAATCAAGGAATAGCGCTACAATGAGAAGGAATTGCTCTAGTCAGTGTTTGGGTAGATGGTACATGTCACATCAAGAAAACTTCCATAAGACAAGGGCCTTCATTCATCAAAGCTGTTACGTCAAAAAATTGGCTTAAAAAGCCTTGAACGCCACAGAATTTTGGCTCAATGTAAAGCTTTGCAATTATTTTGGTGTTTTCACAAAATTTTTGACCAACTTCAACAAAGTGGACAGTGCTAGTGCTGGATGGGGAGCATGGCGACCATAGCTCGTCAAATTATGCCACAAATCTTACTCCAGTCTCCAGTAAGATTTGTGGTGAGGTGCGCACCACTTCCTTGCCTGATTCATTAAGAGGAGCACGCTTCTTAACAAACGCGCCTCGCTCTCCACACCGCCACCTTATCAAGATCGATCTAAAAAATGCTGGGCTTGATACATCAAAGCCTAGGTGTTCTACCATTCTCCCTCCATGCTGCCTCCACCGGCTTGTGCTCTTCCCACAGTGTGTCTTGGTGCCATTTCTTTTCCAGGTAAGTGACACACATGGGCATCCAAATAATGTAATATGTGATTAATTAGACCAGACAATCTGTCACTGTAGGTGCAGGAAAGTACCAAGAGCATGGCAAAAGGGAAGGGAAACCCTGTGTCTAGGGAAAGGGAAGATGGTGACCCCTGCCCAAACCTACTGCTGGGCCCTGGGGTCCCTCACCACCCTAAATAGGTTTCACACCTATGCGCCGAGCTGGATACCTGACCCTAGATATCCCTAGTGCTGGGCCCTAAATAGAGAACAGATGGGATGAACTCTTCATCAACCGCACTAAACACTATAGAAGACACAAGGTGGACACACAGGGTGAAAAGCATGAACTACTTATCATAGATGAATCAGGTAGGAGTTCAGCAAAGCTTTCAGCTATGATACTACAGAGAAGGACAAACCACCTGCTTGTGTCGCAGGCGGAGGAGGGGACGCTGCGCTCTCCCACTACTCGGGTCCGGCCGCTGCTGCTGCGGCTGCTGCTGCTCGGTGGTGGCTCGAGCGGTGGGCCGGATCCTGGGGACTCAACCGGCGCTCCTCGCCCGTGAGTGAAAAGGGTGGGGATTGATTGTGGGGATTTGATATTGTCCGTGACGCCACCCACGGTTGTGGTGAGTTTGGTGACACCACCGCTGCTCTGAACGGGGATCCCGGGAGCGATGACAGGGAGCAGCCTGGATGTTAGTTCTCCCCTCCGTGGGTAGGGGGGTTGGTAGTCCCGGAGCCCGGTGATGGGGTAGGGATGGATGGCAGGCGGGTTATGGGGCCTGGCGAGGTGCAGGGTCGCGGGGGCAGCGCTGTGCCGCACGGCACGGTGGTACTCACTCAGCCAATGATGAGGACACAGTTCTCGGTAAAACACACGGCTGGATGGACGGGTCCCACAGACGGCTGCGGTGTTTCTCCTCTCGGCAGGTTGATGGTGACTGCCTTTCCCTGCACCTGTGTAGTGTGTACGGTTCCAATGGGTTCCCACCGGTAACCCGCTCCCCAGCTTGGATGGGTGCTGAAGGAGCCCCTTTTGCCCGCAGGCTCTGGCCCTGGGAACTTTAGCCTTGGCGGTGACTGTGTTTCCCTCTCTCGGTTGGACGGTTGCCTTCTGACAGGACTTGGCTGTTGGGAAACCTAGGAGGTTCCCTTCGCTAACGGATTTGGCAAATTCACGGCGACTCCTAGCCTTGCTGGGGTCTGTAAGCCCCTGCTGGATGGTGCTGGCTTCTCTTTGCGTACCAGTCTGGTACCGTCGGGTCACCGCCCGTCCACGGTCCTTACGGCTGGCTCCAATAGGCCTCTCCTGCAGACGGTCACCACCGTCTGACAACCTTGCTGATCCGTCCGGGCCACACACCCGGACCAACTTCAGGCTTCTCTTCTGCCACTTCCCTCCTTCCACTTTCACTTCCAACACAATCTCTGCCCTACTTTTCCCGCCTCCAGGACTGTGAATTCCTCGATGGGCGGGGCCAACCACCTGGCCCACCTCCTGGTGTGGACATCAGCCCCTGGAGGAAGGCAACAAGGGTTTCTGTCTGACTCTGGTGTGCCTGACCGGGAGTGTGGGGTGTGTTGGTGTTGTTCTGTGACGACCTGGCTTGTCCAGGGCGCCACACTTGCAACCTCACCTTGAATGAACCAAAAATATCACCAGCACAGTCCATAGGAAGGAAAGGCTATTTTAACACCAAGGGAATCCACAGCTGTGTGGAAGGCGAGCACCTGTTGGGTCCAAAAGGAAGAGATGAATGCAGCAGGAAAGCTACACATACCAATGAATACTCACAGCAGGAACAATAGAAAATCAGGGAGCATTCTGCACAGCCAAACACTGTGACCTTCTATGGCCAGAAAGCACATGACTGTCTGTCACCTGTGACATACCCGTGACACCATCTTCTTCTATTGCTGGTCCAGTTAGGATTCGTATGTGGTCATTGTTTGCTTGTTTTAAATGCAGCAGCCATATTGTGGTGAATCTGGATGGTGAAAGGGCGTTAAAGCTCACGCTAGGTCATAGATATAGGAAGACAAAGCCATGAAATAAAGAAGGAACTCTACTAGACCTAGGAGAACTTTCAACTCACGGTGATCCAAATTTCCGGGGTACTGCAACAAAACTGGATATTTAGAATTTTGAAAGATTTCCTCATGTCCTCTATTCACTGGTTGTTCTTCCTGGTCCGCTCCTGGTAGATACTAAGCACCACATATCGGGGGCATCCCATCCTGACGTTTTTGGAAATACTCTGATGTAGCCATCTACATTTCACTTTTTGGTCCTTGTACCAAGCTGTTTCGATTCCTACATTGGCTGTTCTGGCCTGCTTCCTACACATCAACTGTCATGTATCCCACCTCTTGTCAGGCGCCATTGTAATTGAGAAATCAATGTTATTCACTTCCCCTGTCAGTGGTTTATTGAATGGTTGATCGATGCATATTCCCATGTCATGGCATACATAGAAAGAGACGGCTCCTAGAACAGAAGAGTCTCGTAATTGTTTCCTTCCTTCTCCTTTTCTATGACTCCTTTATCAAATTATGGAGACGAGAGACCTGCTCAGGTTCTCAGTACCCGTAGGATGTGACAAAACAGTGTAGGGGGCATCACAATTGATTGGCCCCAATTCAGTATCAAAGACACGATCTTGGTCACATCTAAACTACGTCAAAGACTGGATGGAATCTCTCATTGTGCCCGTTGGGTGACTATTGGGATAATGGATGGTCTCTTTCATACATTTGAAGACCCAGTTTTCATACATTGATATTTTCTAATACATTGAAATATGACAGACTGTCATCCTCCAATTTTCTTTGCCGGTATTCATGTAGATCAACCATGGAAGGATCTATGAAAACTATGCAGTTAAGATGGCAATATATGTTTTATGGATTCTGGACCCACCCAAAAATATTTGGCTGGCTTTCTCAAACATATGATGTGTATGAGGGTGTCCTGACTGCCCCAATGGCAGATGGTAGGAGAAAGATGGGTTAGTTTGATTCTTTGTGCTCAGGTGGGATATGGCTTCCACCAGAAGTGTCCGGTAGGGACACATATATTGTGAATACATGCATGCTTGACACGGGGTAGATTGGTATAACAGCATTTATTTAGAAGATGAGGTGTATAACCAGACTTGGAGATCCTTGAAGACTGAAATTACGCAAAGTGGTCTGAGAGCTACTCGTAAGACATAGGCAAACTTACTGGAGGTTCTCAGTTTGTAGAAGACCGAATATCTTCAAAGTATACCTTTATCTACCAGACATATTCTTTCCCAGCCAACCACATTTATTCCAACTGGATTCTCGGTCACTATGTTAGGATTGGCAGCTTTTTAAATTAATGGAACATCCACTATGTTGACATTGGTGACCTCTTTTCATTCCCTAATCTCAATGTAGTAGAGATGACACAACCAGTCACCAAGAAGTCATCTCCTAACTGATCACCCACGACCTCCCCGTCTCCATGTGGCCTAATTAACTAAACTCATTCCCATCAATTTCTATGAAACTATCAAGTAGGTTTTAGAGTCCAACAATTTATCGAAGAGTGATAGTTATTTATCGTCATTGTTAATTGGGTTGGGATTAGTAATAAAACCCCTGTGATATTCTACTAAAACCAAAAAATGATCATAAAAATCCCATCTAAGATAATGACACAGATCTGATCAATAAAACTGATGAAAAGTGAATATGGATGGCAGAAGTAATAAAACATTGGATGAGAGATGTGTGCGAGATGGTAAATATCCCAAGGGCGTTTTCATTAAGAAGGTTCATTTTTACACATCTGAAGAACTCTGGTTGGATGTCAGGAGATATCAGGAGATGGCTATTGGCTTGGGTGTCCTCCGTGAGCTCAGACCTCTCCGATTGCAAGACTGATGGAGTTCTTTGTGGACTTGTGAGTGCCATGTTTGTTGGACTTCTAGTTGGGTATTTAATGTTTAAATTAACTTTTAGTTAACATTAGCAGAGGTACTGGAAGCTGCAGAAAGAAAGCAGACTGGTAGTAGATGTACTGGAATCCGTATACAGACGGATGACCAGTAGCAGAGGTACTGGAAGCCGCAGGCAGACAGAAGACTGGTAGCAGAGGTACTGGAAGCCGCAGACAGATGAGAGATTGGTAACAAAGGTACTGGAAGCTACAGAAAGAATGGAAACCAGTAGTAGAGGTACTAGAAGCCACAGGCAGACAAAGACTGGTAGCAGAGGTACTGGAAGCCACAAGCAGACAGGAAACCGGTAGCAGAGGTACTGGAAGCCACAGGCACACAGGAAACCGGTAGCAGAGGTACTGGAAGACTTAGGTATACTAATAGATCACAGACTCAACATGAGTCAACAGTGTGATGCAGCAGCAAAAAAGGCAAACACCATTCTAGGATGTATTAACAGAAGCATACAGTCTAGATCACGGGAAGTCATTACACCCTTTACTCCTCTTGGGCAGACCTCATCTGGAATATTGTGTCCAGTTCTGGGCACCACATTTTAAAAAAGACATCAACAAACTGGAGCAAGTTCAGAGAAGAGTGACCAGAATGGTGACTGGTCTGCAAACCATGTCCTATGAGGAACTGTTACAGGATTTAGGATTGTTTAGCTTTGAGTAGAGAAGACTGAGAGGAGACCTAATAGCGGTCTACAAATATCTTATAGGCTGTCACACTGTAGAGGGATCAGTTTTATTCTCATTTTCACAAGGAAAGACTAGAAGCAATGGGATGAAACTGATGGGGAGGAGACACAGATTAGATATTAGAAAAAACTTTTTGACAGTGAGGGTAATCAATGAGTGGAACAGGCTGCCACGAGAGGTGGTGAGGTCTCCTTCAATGGAAGTCTTTAAAAAGAGGTTGGACGGACATCTGCCTGGGATGATTTAGTGAATCCTGCTTTGAGCAGGGCGTTGAACTAGATGACCCAGGAGGTCCCTTCCAACTCTAATATAATATAAGATGCAGACAGACAGAAGACCAGTAGCAGAGGTACTGGAAGCCATAAGCAGACAGGAAACCAGTAGCAGCGGTACTGGAAACCACAGGTAGACATAAAACTGGTAGCAGAGGTACTGGAAGCCACAGGCAGACAGGAAACCGGTAGCAGAGGTACTGGAAGCTGCAGACAGACAGAAGACCGGTAGCAAAGATACTGGAAGCCACAGGCAGACAGGAGACCAGTATCAGAGGTACTGGAAGCCACAGGCAGACAGGAAACCGGTAACAGAGGTACTGGAAGCCACAGACAGACTGGTAACAGTGATACTGAATACGCAGACAGACCGGAGACTAGTAACAGAATTACTGGAAGCTGCAGACAGACAGAAGACCGGTAGCAAAGGTACTGGAAGCCACAGGCAGACAGGAAACCGGTAACAGAGGTACTGGAAGCCACAGGCAGACTGGTAACAGTGATACTGAATACGCAGACAGACCGGAGACTAGTAACAGAATTACTGGAAGCTGCAGACAGACAGAAGACCGGTAGCAAAGGTACTGGAAGCCACAGGCAGACAGGAAACCGGTAACAGAGGTACTGGAAGCCACAGGCAGACTGGTAACAGTGATACTGAATACGCAGACAGACCGGAGACTAGTAACAGAATTACTGGAAGCTGCAGACAGACAGAAGACCGGTAGCAAAGGTACTGGAAGCCACAGGCAGACAGGAAACCGGTAACAGAGGTACTGGAAGCCACAGGCAGACTGGTAACAGTGATACTGAATACGCAGACAGACCGGAGACTAGTAACAGAATTACTGGAAGCTGCAGACAGACAGAAGACCGGTAGCAAAGGTACTGGAAGCCACAGGCAGACAGGAAACCGGTAACAGAGGTACTGGAAGCCACAGGCAGACTGGTAACAGTGATACTGAATACGCAGACAGACCGGAGACTAGTAACAGAATTACTGGAAGCTGCAGACAGACAGAAGACCGGTAGCAAAGGTACTGGAAGCCACAGGCAGACAGGAAACCGGTAACAGAGGTACTGGAAGCCACAGGCAGACTGGTAACAGTGATACTGAATACGCAGACAGACCGGAGACTAGTAACAGAATTACTGGAAGCTGCAGGCAGATGGGAGACCGGTAGCAGAGGTACTGGAAGAAGCAGGCAAACAGGACTCAGGAACACCAACGTCTTAATGCCAAAACACAGTTGCGTGTCTTGTTGACCCTTCTATAGGCTGAGGCACATGATCACATGGGAACACGCTGGGCCATCACAATAACCTGACATGGAGCATAACAGAGCTCAGCGGACCAGGATAAGGGGAGCAAAGCCCGGATCCGGGACAGGTATGTAACAGCATGTCTACTGCAGTAAGTGGGCCAAGTGGCTGCTGTAAAGCATATCTCTAAATGTTGTTAATTCCAGTTTAGGACGGCCGCCATTGAGCTAATAAACTATATATATGAAAAAAAACATTCGATTTGCAATGAATAACACTGATACAATACAAGTTAAATACAAGTTACATTTTCTGGGTAAATTCAAGTGAACTGATAAATTAGAATTTTAGCAGATTTGCTCCTCAATAACAAGGAGCATAAAATATGTGTATATTTGTATAATTCATACAATATAAACTAAAAAAGCAAATTGCCCTATCTGCCCTCCTATTCATAATTCACTATTTATCAGTGGTATATAGCGCTAGACGCTAGTCTAATATTTATCTGTAATCTCCAGCAGCCTGTTCTGTTCTGTATCTGGTGCTAATTTTTAATAAAAAAGTCTAATTTTTGGAATAAAACTCAAATCTACAAAAGAAAAATTAGAATCCAAAGCTAAGAAAAACAAAACAAAATAAAAAAAACAATCCAAACATATAGAGAGGTGTCACTCAGTATACAGCCAGGCAGTGGAAAGTCCGTATGATATTGATCAAAAACGATTGTTGTAAATAATGGGGGAATAATAACATCTTGTAGTTTTTTATAATTTTGAGACTTTTTTTCAGGCAGATCCACTTAAAAAAAACCTCATTCTGTTCTTAAGGTATGTTCACACTGGTTCACACTGCGTTTTTTTTCCTGCTGGTCAAATACATCAGTTTGTCAAGCAGAATATACTTGAAGAAACTCATTTTCTCTTGATATTTTTTTTTTATTTTATTTTTTTACTTTATTTATGTTTTAATGTGTTTTTCAGATTTTTTTTAGCATTTTCCAAATGTATTATTCTTGTTTTCTTAAAGAAATAATGAAAAGGGATAAAGTAGAAAAGTTGAAAAATTGTGCACAAAAACGCTCCGATATCTTCATATTGACATACAGTGTAAGGAACGGCTTGTTTTCCTAGTGGATAGTGCCGAATAATGGAAATGTGTCCTAGTTTAAAACCTTGGCATCTTCTGAAAGCCGGAAGAGGTTAAAGGGGCGCTTCACCCAATTTTTTAAATTCTCCCTATCAATGTAACTCGCTATTTCAAGTCTCTTCTTAATTTCCTTCTATTTTCAGATTTAGCACTGAGCGGCGCTATCCTGCATGCACAGTGCCAGTCACATGACCCTGGGATGCTTCCGGGCTCTGAAAGATGACGTTATATCAGCAGCTGCCTCTCATCCTGAGTGACTGGGCTGTTTGTGGTGAATACCAAATGTCACAGCACATCATCAAGAGGAGAGGGAGAGGAGGAGTCATGTTTGGTGGGTATCTTATCACGGGGTAGGGGGTAGTGAGCAGAGCATAGTGTGGGGTTGAGCAGAGCGCAGTGTGGGGTTGAGCACAGCGCTGTGTGGGGTTGGGTTGAGCACAGCGCTGTGTGGGGTTGGGTTGAGCAGAGGGCAGAGCATAGTGTGGGGTTGAGCAGAGCGCAGTGTGGGGTTGAGCACAGCGCTGTGTGGGGTTGGGTTGAGTTGAGCAGAGCACAGTGTGGGGTTGAGCACAGCGCTGTGTGGGGTTGGGTTGAGCAGAGCACAGTGTGGGGTTGGGTTGAGCAGAGCACAGTGTGGGGTTGGGTGGAGCAGAGGGCAGTGTGGGGTTGGGTTGAGCAGAGCACAGGGTGGGGTTGGGTTGAGCAGAGCACAGTGTGGGGTTGGGTTGAGCAGAGCACAGGGTGGGGTTGGGTTGAGCAGAGCGCAGTGTGGGGTTGGGTTGAGCAAAGCGCAGTGTGGGGTTGGGTTGAGCAGAGCGCAGTGTGGGGTTGGGTTGAACAGAGTGCAGTGCATAGGGAGGCAGAGCGCAGTGTGGGGGGAGGCAGAGCAGCAGGTGCAGACACAGGAAAGATGGCAGAGAGGCATTCGGGTGGAGAGCTGAGTGGGTGTGAGATACAGACTAGGATTATGAAAATTGTAGTAACTGAACCCAGGAAGTCAGGAGAGAGATTAACCCCATCAGAGCTGGAGCCAGCAGTGAGGAAGTGCTGCTACAGAATGATAAAAGGTAATATTGCTAAAAATAAGTTGGGTTGAGCAGAGCACAGTGTGGGGTTGGGTTGAGCAGAGCGCAGTGTGGGGTTGGGTTGAGCAGAGCGCAGTGTGCGGTTGGGTTGAGCACAGCGCAGTGCGGGGTTGGGTTGAGCACAGCGCTGTGCGGTGTTGAGCAGAGCGCTGTGTGGGGTTGGGTTGAGCAGAGCTCAGTGCATGGGGAGGCAGAGCGCAGTGTGGGGTTGAGCAGAGCGCTGTGTGGGGTTGGGTTGAGCAGAGTGCAGTGCATAGGGAGGCAGAGCGCAGTGCATAGGGAGGCAGAGCGCAGTGCATAGGGAGGCAGAGTGCAGTGCATAGGGAGGCAGAGCGCAGTGTGGGGTTGAGCAGAGCGCTGTGTGGGGTTGGGTTGAGCAGAGCGCAATGCATGGGGAGGCAGAGCGCAGTGTGGGGTTGAGCAGAGCGCTGTGTGGGGTTGGGTTGAGCAGAGCGCAGTGCATAGGGAGGCAGAGTGCAGTGTGGGGTTGGGTTGAGCAGAGCGCAGTGCATGGGGATGCAGAGCGCACTGCGGGGGGAGGCAGAGCAGCAGGTGCAGACACAGGAAAGCTGGCAGAGAGGAATTTGCGTGGAGAGCTGAGTGGGTGTGAGATACAGACTAGGATTATGAAAGTTGTAGTAACTGAACCCAGGAAGTCAGGAGAGAGATTAACCCCATCAGAGCTGGAGCCAGCAGTGAGGAAGTGCTGCTAGAGCACGATAAAAGGTAATATTGCTAAAATAACATAACAGATTTGTGCAGAGTCCCATATTAGCAAGATTTAGGAGAAAAAAAAATCAGTTTTGGTGCTGGACAACTTCTTTAAAAGAAGCTCAAAACCCTAAACATGTGAACAGCGAGCAATTACTGCATACAAATTAATGTTGATTCTTTCATATTTTTGAGTATTTTTTAGCTTTTTTCAAGAGCCGTTTTCAGTGCAAAAAAAAACACAGTGGAAAAAGAAACAGTGTGAACAATGGTCTAATGCTCCTGAAAATCAGCCGAGGTTTTTACAATTAACTTACAAAGGAACAAAAGAAAATATATAATAGAAAAAATCTACACAAAAAAACTCCCAAAATAATGAAAGCCGAATAGAAGAGAAGAATGGCTTCTCCTCGCGCGGGATTCTTCGTTTATTCTCCTCCAAATCAAAGTGTTTATTTTTCACGACACATCCACCATCTGCTCAGAATTGTACATTAACAAACTTAATTTCCCTTTCGGTTGGTAAAACCACAATGCAGACTAAAATTACCATCATTTCGGGAAGTGTGTGTGTGCGCGGGAAGAGATGATTAGGTGTCTCCTTAGAAAAGCAAATCCGATTAATTCAACATTTAACCAGCACAAGAGAGAGGATAAGACACTGCAAAAAAAATGCAAAAAATGAGAATCTCGGGGGCAACGCTATGGACAGACCCCCGAATCCACACACCCAGCTGTGGAGACCGCCACATACACAACTCATTCATCTCATTGATATGCCAAGGTGGTAAAGTGTGGAGGAATTTACATAGGTAATATGTTGCCCTGACAACCGGGTCTGTTTGTACCCCGGAAGGCACGGAATTGTCCAACCCTAGTGGAGACAGATGCTTCAATGGCTCCACCATCTGCTCTTACTACAGCTCCTGCGCGGTGCTTTTATTTCCAGCACTTTGCTGCTATTGTTCTGCTCCTTGAAGAGCACTTATTATTGACTTCATTGAAATTTGCTGACAAAGAAATTCTTATTCTTACAAAACTTAAACTCCAAGAACCGTCATGGGGCAAAAGATGCGCAGAGGGCGGCCATTCATCAAGTCAAATATCGGGTACGGCAGACTGGTAAGTAGCATTAAGATTGGTGCCATAAAGAAAAGTTTATGATGTCGATTAGTAGTGATGAGCGGGTACTACCATGCTCAGGTGCTCAGTACTGGTAACTAGTGATGAGCGGGCACTACCATGCTCAGGTGCTCAGTACTGGTAACTAGTGATGAGCGGGCACTACCATGCTCGGGTGCTCAGTACTCGTAACTAGTGATGAGCGAGCACTACCATGCTCAGGTGCTCAGTACTGGTAACTAGTGATGAGCGGGCACTACCATGCTCGGGTGCTCAGTACTCATAACTAGTGATGAGCGGGCACTACCATGCTCAGGTGCTCAGTACTGGTAACTAATGATGAGCGGGCACTACCATGCTCAGGTGCTCAGTACTTGTAACTAGTGATGAGTGGGCACTACCATGCTCGGGTGCTCAGTACTCGTAACTAGTGATGAGCGGGCACTACCATGCTCAGGTGCTCAGTACTGGTAACTAGTGATGAGCGGGCACTACCATGCTCGGGTGCTCAGTACTGGTAACTAGTGATGAGCGGGCACTACCATGCTTGGGTGTTCAGTACTGGTAACTAGTGATGAGCGGGCACTACCATGCTCGGGTGTTCAGTACTGGTAACTAGTAGTGATGAGCGAGTACTAAAAAGCTCGGGTGCTTGAAGCTCGGGCCGAGCCTCCCAAGATACTCGTGTACTTGCCCGAGCAACGAGCCCAATGTTATCCTATGGGAGACCCGAGTATTTTTGTGAAATGACCCCTGGCAGCATGGAGAAACCCTAAAAATGTCACAAAAGTCTCAGAAGGGTGCTCAAATGACATGGCAACAGCATGGGGAAGACCCCTTGAAGCATTTATCACTCAAAAGTCACAGCTGTGAACAATTTTGTCCGCGTTTCACGCCATTTTTACGGACTCACCAGAAAACCTTCCAAAATGACCCCAAAATGATTTTTCATGGCGGAAATGTTAAGGGCACATACCCAATAGTGAGATAGAGCTGGTGTATGTTACTTTTTGAGATTAATACATGAAAGATTTTACGTGAAAACATTGTGTGGCACTCCGATGTCCCTGAGAAGAGACGTACATAAAGGCCTCTTGAGTCTAATGTGCCCATTTTGAGGCAGTGAGTCTTTGTAGTATTTTCCTTTGCCAGGGCAGTCCAAAATTGTGAGGTTCACCAATGCCCCTGCATACAGACGTGCATGAGGGCCTGTAAACCTGAAGCGCCCATTGTAAGGAAGTGGGTCTATTTTAGTATAGCCCTTAGGCAGGGCAGCCAAAAATTGGGAGGCTCCACGTTGTCCCTGGGTAGAGACGTGCATGAGGGCCTCAAAACATTAAGTGTCCATTTTAAGGAAGTGGGTGTATTATAGTATAGCCCTTAGGCAGGGCAGCCAAAAATTGGGAGGCTCCATGTTGTCCCTGGGTAGAGACGTGCATGAGGGCCTCAAAACATTGTTCCCATTGCAAAGGAGCGGGTCTCCTGTCGTTGTAATGTCCATTCTGCAAAGAATGGGCGAAAAAATTTACCACTGGGGGTATACCTGAAACAAAGGCCTAAGTATTGCAATTTGTAACGGTCATCATGGTGGCGCATGAGGAGAAGGAGGAGCAGTCCAGCGATTATCCAAAGTCCAGAAGTGTGTACCCATAGGTGAGTGGAGGTACATGGCAAACTTTAAATTCCGCTCTCATTTGCTGGTGGTGTGGTGAAGTCTGGCCCAATCCAACCCTTGTTCATCTTGATCAGAGTCAGCCTGTCAGCATTTTCAGTTGACAGGCGGGTGCGTTTATCTGTAATGATTCCACCTGCGGCACTAAAAACACGCTCTGACAAAACGCTAGCGGCAGGGCAGGCCAGGACTTCCAAGGCGTAGAGAGCCAATTCATGCCACGTGTCCAGCTTGGATACCCAATAATTGTAAGGCACAGAGGAATGTCGGAGTACAGTTGTTCGATCTGCAAGGTACTCCTTCAGCATCTGGGCAAACTTAGGATTTCTTGTGGCACTACCCCTCACCTCAGGGGCTGTGGTACGTGAGGGGCTGAGAAAACTGTCCCACATCTTAAAGACTGTTCCCCTACCTCTGGCGGATTGGACTTGTGCCTCTCTCGGCTGTACGCCTCGGTTGTCCACTGATTCCTGACCTATGCCGCTAGCGTTTTGTGAGGGGAATGCTTTGCCTACTTCCGTGAGTATGGCCTTCCGAAACTGCTGCATTTTGGTTGACCTCTCCTCCACGGGAATAAGAGACAAAAAGTTCTCCTTGTAGCGTGGGTCTAACAGTGTTACCAACCAGTAATGATTGTCGGCCAAGATGTTCTTAACGCGAGGGTCACGAGACAGGCAGCTTACCATAAAGTCAGCCATGTGCGCCAGACTCTTAACAGCCAGGACTTCAGTAGCCTGACCAACAAGATGACTGAACATGCTGTCCTCCTCCTCCTCCTCCTCCTCCTCCTCATCTACCCTGTCCTCTGGCCAGCCACGCTGAACCGAGGATATGACTGGTGTGCATGTCATATCCTCAATTTGGCCGGAGAGTTGCTCCATGTCTTCATCCTCCTCCTCGTCATAGTCCTCCACTGCACGTTGTGATGAGACGAGGCTGGGCTGTGTGTTATCACCCACACCCACTACTGTTTCTTGCTGCAACTCATCGCGCTCCGCCTGCAATGCATCATGGTTGTTTTTCAGCAGAGACCGTTTTAGAAGGCAGAGTAGCGGTATGGTGACGCTAATAATGGCGTCATCACCACTCACCATCTTGGTGGAGTCCTCAAAGTTTTGGAGGATGGTACATAGGTCTGACATCCATCTCCACTCCTCAGGTGTTATGTGTGGAGTTTGACCCATTTCCCGACGGCTTAGGTGATGCAGGTACTCAACAACTGCCCTCTTCTGCTCACATATCCTGACCAACTTGTGCAAAGTTGAATTCCAACGCGTGGGGACATCACACACCAGTCTGTGAGCCGGAAGATGCAAACGGCGCTGAAAGCCGGCAAGGCCGGCTGAAGCAGTAGGTGACTTTCGAAAATGTGCAGACAGGCGGCGAACTTTTACCAGCAGATCAGACAGCTCTGGGTATGACTTTATAAACCGCTGAACCACGAGGTTGAGCACATGGGCCACGCATGGAACATGTGTCAGCTGGCCTCGCCTCAAAGCCGCCACCAGGTTCCGGCCATTGTCACACACGACCTTTCCTGGCTTTAGGTTCAGAGGTGTGAGCCAGTGATCTGCCTGCTGTTTCAGAGCTGTCCACAGCTCTTCTGCATTGTGGGGTTTGTCACCTATGCAGATTAGCTTCAGCACAGCCTGTTGCCGCTTCGCCGAGGCAGTGCTGCAGTGCTTCCAGCTTGTGACTGGTGTGGAGGGTACAGTGGATGAGGATGCGCAGGAGGAGGAGGAGGCTGAAGAGCATGACATTCCGGAGCTGTAGAGTGTGGGTGAAACCCTGACTGAGGTAGGGCCTGCAAACCTTGGTGTGGGAAGGACGTGTTCCGTCCCTCGCTCAGACTGGGTCCCAGCTTCCACAATATTAACCCAGTGTGCCGTCAACGAGATGTAGCGGCCTTGCCCACAAGCACTTGTCCACGTGTCTGTGGTTAGGTGGACCTTGGGTGAAACAGCGTTGTTCAGGGCACGTGTGATGTTTTGTGACACGTGGTTATGCAACGCGGGGACGGCACACCGGGAGAAATAGTGGCGGCTGGGGACCGAGTAACGTGGGACAGCTGCCGCCATCAGGTCGCGGAATGCTTCTGTCTCCACCAGCCTAAAAGGCAACATTTCCAGCGCAAGCAGTCGCGAAATGTTAGCATTTAGAACTGTGGCATGTGGGGTGTTGGCAGTGTATTTGCGCCTGCGTTCAAAGGTTTGCTGAATGGATAACTGAACGCTGCGCTGGGACAAGGACGTGCTTGATGATGGTGTTCTTTCTGCGTAGGCAACTGCAGGTGCAGGAGTGGAGGAGGCTTGTTCGCAGGCAGCATGGACAGAGGATTGGCTCGCATGCACAACCAGCGAAGACGTAGCAGTGACATCAGCAAGCACTGCTCCTCGACTCTGTTGTACTTCCCACAAAGTCGGGTGCTTGGCTGACATGTGCCTGATCATGCTGGTGGTGGTCAGGCTGCTAGTTTTGGTACCCCTGCTGATGCTGGCACGGCAGGTGTTGCAAATGGCCTTTTTTGAATCATCTGGATCCAACTTAAAAAACTGCCAGACTCGGGAAGACCTAACATTTGTACAGGCACCTTGTGTCGTCGTGTTGTTCCAGGGAACGGTTGCCTGACTTCTGCCTGGGGCCACCACCCTGCTTCTTACTGCCTGTTGTGATGCTACGCCTCCCTCCCCCTGTGCACTGCTGTCCTCGCTCTGCATATCCTCCTGACAGGTTGGGTCAGTTACTGGATCATCCACCACGTCGTCTTCCTCTTCCGCACCCTGCTCCTCCTCCTGACTTCCTGACAATTGTGTCTCATCATCGTCCACCACTTGTTGAGACACGTTGCCAACTTCGTGAGAACGTGGCTGCTCAAATATTTGGCCATCTGTACAGACGATCTCCTCATGACCCACTTCAATATGAGCTGGCGAGAGGCCAGAATGTGTGAATGGAAACGTGAACAGCTCTTCCGAGTGTCCAAGTGTGGGATCATTAATGTCCGTGGACGTGTACTCAGCCTCGTGGTAGGAAGGAAGATCAGGTTCTGAAATGTGCGGTGCAGTATCACGGCTACTGACACTTGACCGTGTGGAAGACAGAGTGTTTGTGGTGGTGCCAATCTGACTGGAAGCATTATCCGCTATCCAACTAACAACCTGTTGACACTGGTCTTGGTTCAAGAGCGGTGTACTGCTGCGGTCCCCAAGAATTTGGGACAGGACGTGCGAGCGACTAGATGTGGCCCTTTGTTGTGGCGAAATTAGAGCTTGCCCACGACCTCGGCCTCTGCCTGCACCACCATCACGTCCACTTCCTTGTTCCTTGCCAATGCCCTTGCGCATTTTGCAATGCTGTGCACTGCTGACGTGTATATTCACTACTTGTGCGTTATATCAAAGTTTGTGGAAATTGCACACAAGTGCACCTGTACGCTGCCACCGACAGGCACACACGTGCGGTTTTAAAAACCAAGCACGGACGCAATAAGAACCTAACAGGTTTTTTTGGGGAGCGACAATTACAGACAAGTCAGACACTATCTGGACTGTTTTACACTGTGTACACCAGCCCCAGATATGATGAAGGCTGGTATACGGTCACCACTACCCTGCCTGCCTGCCTGCCTGTATACTGGTACAATAGTCCTGACAAGGACTCTTTTGGTCACTAGCCTGTATTCAGACCTGGCTATACCCTGCCTGTATATAGCAACAATAGTCCTGAGAAGGACTCTGCTACTGTACTCCGACCTGGCTATACCCTGCCTGCCTGTATACAACTAGAATAGTCCTGAGAAGGACTTTTGGTCACACTGTTTGCAGCCCTGCAACTGAAAAAGCTATAAAGGGCCGCAAACCTTTCCCTGAATCAGCGACACTCTCCCTGCACTGACAGTCTGGATAGCTGTGAGCAGAGCACAGCGCGCCCACCGGTATAAAGGCTCGGTCACGCTGTGCAGGCCGGCCAATCACTGCAATTCCACAACTAACAGGGCTGTGGCATTGCAGTGGTCTGCCAGCCAATCCCTGCATGAGGGCTGGCTCTCAAAAGAGCGCCAACATGCAGAAATGAAGACCACGAGTACAGCACGAGTATCGCGAGATTACTCGGTCCCCGCCGAGCAGCCCGAGTACAGCGATACTCGTGCGAGTACCGAGTAGTTACAAGCATGCTCGCTCATCACTAGTAACTAGTGATGAGCGGGCACTACCATGCTCGGGTGCTCAGTACTGGTAACTAGTGATGAGCGGGCACTACCATGCTCAGGTGCTCAGTACAGGTAACTAGTGATGAGTGAGCACTACCATGCTCGGGTGCTCAGTACTGGTAACTAGTGATGAGCGGGCACTACCATGCTCGGGTGCTCAGTACTGGTAACTAGTGATGAGCGGGCACTACCATGCTCAGGTGCTTAGTACTGGTAACTAGTGATGAGCGGGCACTACCATGCTCGGGTGCTCAGTACTGGTAACTAGTGATGAGCGGGCACTACCATGCTCGGGTGCTCAGTACTGGTAACTAGTGATGAGCGGGCACTACCATGCTCGGGTGCTCTGTACTCGTAACTAGTGATGAGCGGGCACTACCATGCTCGGGTGCTCGGTACTCGTAACTAGTGATGAGCAGCCACTACCATGCTCAGGTGCTCGGTACTCGTAACTAGTGATGAGCGGGCACTACCATGCTCGGGTGCTCAGTACTCGTAACTAGTGATGAGCGGGGCACTACCATGCTCGGGTGCTCGGTACTCGTAACTAGTGATGAGCAGCCACTACCATGCTCAGGTGCTCGGTACTCGTAACTAGTGATGAGCGGGCACTACATGCTCGGGTGCTCAGTACTCGTAACTAGTGATGAGTGAGCACTACTGTAGCGCCCCTGAACCCCTCAGGGCACTATTAGGTACTGCAGCCTGACAAAGCAGGGCCTACCCCCAGGGACCTGGAAGACCATTGCTGGTACCAGCAAAACACATAACATCCCCAGTTCCCCCTCCCTATTAGGGGTGACTGACTAGCTCGGGACCCAATGGATGGCCACCCAGAGGCAGAGCCCAGTCCAGTCCACTAGCCGACAACTCGGTGGGAGGGGACAAACAAACACTCAGTCAAGAGACTCCGGTAGTGACAGTTGAAGGGGACGGACGTGTCTCCAGACGGGGTCGTGTAACAGTGACCTAGGTGCAAGGAGAGTGGTTGCCAGGGAATGTACAGCCAGGTACCTCTGGAACCAAAGCACCGACGGGGCACCGGGCCCTAGGTCAGGCGACAGCTTCAGGCAACCTGACAAATACCTGCACAGTAAGAGGACCTTCACGGACCTCACTGACCCAAGAATCCGGGGGCACCAGCAGTAAAGATTGAGCCAGGGACTGGAACAGAACACCAACCCTACAGGGTTCGCACTGCCCGCCGCACGGACAAGAGAATGCCAAAAGACAGTAGGGGACCCACAAACGCTCCAGGCTATGGGGTCCCACCAACAAGCGAGAGGTGCCGGGGAAAGAGACTACCAGGTCACCACACCGGCACTGGGACAAAAAGGGCCAAAGGTCTGAACCAGCCGTTCTCAGAGCCACAGCTCAACCTTACTGTGAGTAAACAGAAGTCGCACTGCATCCCAATGTGTGGTCTCCCTTCTTTCTGCTACGGACCTCTCCATTCATTCCCTGGGGCCCGGCCCTACATGCGGAGAGGCCTACCATCCAGACTGCCACCAGCATCAGCCCCAGTGGTAACCCACTGTGCAACGGCGGTTCCATCACCATAACCGCAACTCGCAAGTGGCGTCACAATACAAACTCTTTCACTCCCCTGTATATATTCCCCTTTTAAAAAGTGTCCCCAGGGTCACAGAACTGGGCATCGGCCATTATAAAACCGTGACACAGCATCCACGTACATATACGGCTCGGGACCGAGTACCCCATAGCCCTCAGCGACACACTACCATGCTTGGGTGCTCAGTACTCATAACTAGTGATGAGCGGGCACTACCATGCTCAGGTGCTCAGTACTGGTAACTAGTGATGAGCGGGCACTACCATGCTCAGGTGCTCAGTACTGGTAACTAGTGATGAGCGGGCACTACCATGCTCGGTTGCTCAGTACTCATAACTAGTGATGAGCGGGGCACTACCATGCTCAGGTGCTCAGTACTGGTAACTAGTGATGAGCGGGCACTACCATGCTCGGTTGCTCAGTACTCATAACTAGTGATGAGCGGACACTACCATGCTCAGGTGCTCAGTACTGGTAACTAGTGATGAGCGGGCACTACCATGCTCGGGTGCTCAGTACTAGTAACTAGTGATGAGCGGGCACTACCATGCTCAGGTGCTCAGTACTCATAACTAGTGATGAGCGACACACTACCATGCTTGGGTGCTCAGTACTCATAACTAGTGATGAGCGGGCACTACCATGCTCAGGTGCTCAGTACTGGTAACTAGTGATGAGCGGGCACTACCATGCTCGGTTGCTCAGTACTCATAACTAGTGATGAGCGGGCACTACCATGCTCAGGTGCTCAGTACTGGTAACTAGTGATGAGCGGGCACTACCATGCTCGGGTGCTCAGTACTAGTAACTAGTGATGAGCGGGCACTACCATGCTCAGGTGCTCAGTACTGGTAACTAGTGATGAGCGGGCACTACCATGCTCGGGTGCTCAGTACTAGTAACTAGTGATGAGCGGGCACTACCATGCTCGGGTGCTCAGTACTCATAACTAGTGATGACCGGGCACTACCGTCCTCGGTTGCTCAGTACTCATAACTAGTGATGAGCGGGCACTACCATGCTCAGGTGCTCAGTACTGGTAACTAGTGATGAGCGGGCACTACCATGCTCGGGTGCTCAGTACTAGTAACTAGTGATGAGCGGGCACTACCATGCTCAGGTGCTCAGTACTCGTAACTAGTGATGACCGTGCACTACCGTGCTCGGTTGCTCAGTACTCATAACTAGTGATGAGCGGGCACTACCATGCTCAGGTGCTCAGTACTCGTAACTAGTGATGAGCGGGCACTACCATGCTCAGGTGCTCAGTACTGGTAACTAGTGATGAGCGGGCACTACCATGCTCAGGTGCTCAGTACTGGTAACTAGTGATGAGCGGGCACTACCATGCTCGGGGTGCTCAGTACTGGTAACTAGTGATGAGCGGGCACTACCATGCTTGGGTGCTCAGTACTCGTAACTAGTGATGAGCGGGCACTACCATGCTCAGGTGCTCAGTACTGGTAACTAGTGATGAGCGGGCACTACCATGCTCGGGTGCTCAGTACTGGTAACTAGTGATGAGCAGGCACTACCATGCTCAGGTGCTCAGTACTGGTAACTAGTGATGAGCGAGCACTACCATGCCCGGGTGCTCAGTACTCGTAACTAGTGATGAGCGGGCACTACCATGCTCAGGTGCTCAGTACTCGTAACTAGTGATGAGCGGGCACTACCATGCTCAGGTGCTCAGTACTCGTAACTAGTGATGAGCGGGGCACTACCATGCTCAGGTGCTCAGTACTGGTAACTAGTGATGAGCGGGCACTACCATGCTCAGGTGCTCAGTACTGGTAACTAGTGATGAGCGGGCACTACCATGCTCGGGTGCTCGGTACTCGTAACTAGTGATGAGCGGGCACTACCATGCTCGGGTGCTCAGTACTCGTAACTAGTAATGAGCGGGCACTACCATGCTCAAGTGCTCGGTACTCGTAACTAGTGATGAGCGGGTACTACCATGTTCGGGTGCTCGGTATTCGTAACTAGTGATGAGCGGGCACTACCATGCTCGGGTGCTCAGTACTCGTAACTAGTGATGAGCGGGCACTACCATGCTTGGGTGCTCAGTACTCGTAACTAGTGATGAGCGGGCACTACCATGCTCGGGTGCTCAGTACTCGTAACTAGTGATGAGCGGGCACTACCATGCTCAGGTGCTCAGTACTCATAACTAGTGATGAGCGGGCACTACCATGCTCAGGTGCTCAGTACTGGTAACTAGTGATGAGCGGGCACTACCATGCTCGGGTGCTCTGTACTAGTAACTAGTGATGAGCGGGCACTACCATGCTCAGGTGCTCAGTACTCGTAACTAGTGATGACCGTGCACTACCGTGCTCGGTTGCTCAGTACTCATAACTAGTGATGAGCGGGCACTACCATGCTCAGGTGCTCAGTACTCGTAACTAGTGATGAGCGGGCACTACCATGCTAGGGTGCTCAGTACTGGTAACTAGTGATGAGTGAGCACTACCATGCTCGGGTGCTCAGTACTGGTAACTAGTGATGAGCGGGCACTACCATGCTCAGTACTGGTAACTAGTGATGAGCGGGCACTACCATGCTCGGGTGCTCAGTACTGGTAACTAGTGATGAGCGGGCACTACCATGCTCAGGTGCTCAGTACTGGTAACTAGTGATGAGCGGGCACTACCATGCCCGGGTGCTCAGTACTGGTAACTAGTGATGAGCGGGCACTACCATGCTCGGGTGCTCAGTACTGGTAACTAGTGATGAGCGGGCACTACCATGCTCAGGTGCTCAGTACTGGTAACTAGTGATGAGCGAGCACTACCATGCCCGGGTGCTCAGTACTCGTAACTAGTGATGAACGGGCAATACCATGCTCAGGTGCTCAGTACTCGTAACTAGTGATGAGCGGGCACTACCATGCTCAGGTGCTCAGTACTCGTAACTAGTGATGAGCGGGCACTACCATGCTCAGGTGCTCAGTACTGGTAACTAGTGATGAGCGGGCACTACCATGCTCAGGTGCTCAGTACTGGTAACTAGTGATGAGCGGGCACTACCATGCTCGGGTGCTCGGTACTCGTAACTAGTGATGAGCGGGCACTACCATGCTCGGGTGCTCAGTACTGGTAACTAGTGATGAGCGGGCACTACCATGCTCAGGTGCTCAGTACTGGTAACTAGTGATGAGCGGGCACTACCATGCTCAGGTGCTCAGTACTGGTAACTAGTGATGAGCGGGCACTACCATGCTCGGGTGCTCGGTACTCGTAACTAGTGATGAGCGAGCACTACCATGCTCGGGTGCTCGGTACTCGTAACTAGTGATGAGCGGGCACTACCATTCTCGGGGGCTCAGTACTCGTAACTAGTAATGAGCGGGCACTACCATGCTCAAGTGCTCGGTACTCGTAACTAGTGATGAGCGGGTACTACCATGTTCGAGTGCTCGGTACTCGTAACTAGGGATGAGCGGGCACTACCATGCTCGGGTGCTCGGTACTCGTAACTAGTGATGAGCGAGCACTACCATTCTCGGGGGCTCAGTACTCGTAACTAGTAATGAGCGGGCACTACCATGCTCGGGGGCTCGGTACTCGTAACTAGTGATGAGCGGGCACTACCATGCTTGGGTGCTCAGTACTGGTAACTAGTGATGAGCGGGCATTACCATGCTCGGGTGCTCAGTACTCATAACTAGTAATGAGCGGGCACTACCATGCTCGGGTGCTCGGTACTC
Source organism: Anomaloglossus baeobatrachus (assembly GCF_048569485.1). Taxonomy (NCBI): domain Eukaryota; kingdom Metazoa; phylum Chordata; class Amphibia; order Anura; family Aromobatidae; genus Anomaloglossus; species Anomaloglossus baeobatrachus. The sequence goes on along the minus strand of NC_134358.1, from coordinate 20,988,146 downwards.
GTAACTAGTGATGAGTGAGCACTACCATGCTCGGGTGCTCGGTACTCGTAACTAGTGATGAGCGGGCACTACCATGCTTGGGTGCTCAGTACTCGTAACTAGTGATGAGCGGGCACTACCATGCTCGGGTGCTCAGTACTCGTAACTAGTGATGAGCGGGCACTACCATGCTCGGGTGCTCAGTACTCGTAACTAATGATGAGCGGACACTACCATGCTCGGGTGCTCAGTACTGGTAACTAATGATGAGCGGGCACTACCATGCTCGGGTGCTCGGTACTCGTAACTAGTAATGAGCGGGCACTACCATGCTCGGGTGCTCAGTACTCGTAACTAATGATGAGCGGGCACTACCATGCTCAGGTGCTCAGTACTCGTAACTAATGATGAGCGGGCACTACCATGCTCAGGTGCTCAGTACTCGTAACTAGTGATGAGCGGGCACTACCATGCTCGGGTGCTCGGTACTCGTAACTAGTAATGAGCGGGCACTACCATGCTCGGGTGCTCGGTACTCATAACTAGTGATGAGCGGGCACTACCATGCTCGGGTGCTCAGTACTAGTAACTAGTGATGAGCGGGCACTACCATGCTCGGGTGCTCGGTACTCGTAACTAGTGATGAGCGGGCACTACCATGCTCGGGTGCTCGGTACTCGTAACTAGTAATGAGCGGGCACTACCATGCTCGGGTGCTCGGTACTCGTAACTAGTGATGAGTGAGCACTACCATGCTCGGGTGCTCGGTACTCGTAACTAGTGATGAGCGGGCACTACCATGCTCAGGTGCTCAGTACTCGTAACTAGTGATGAGCGGGCACTACCATGCTCGGGTGCTCGGTACTCGTAACTAGTAATGAGCGGGCACTACCATGCTCGGGTGCTCGGTACTCATAACTAGTGATGAGCGGGCACTACCATGCTCGGGTGCTCAGTACTAGTAACTAGTGATGAGCGGGCACTACCATGCTCGGGTGCTCGGTACTCGTAACTAGTGATGAGCGGGCACTACCATGCTCGGGTGCTCGGTACTCATAACTAGTGATGAGCGGGCACTGCCATGCTCAGGTGCTCAGTACTCGTAACTAGTAATGAGCGGGCACTACCATGCTCGGGTGCTCGGTACTCGTAACTAGTAATGAGCGGGCACTACCATGCTCGGGTGATCGGTACTCATAACTAGTGATGAGCGGGCACTACCATGCTCGGGTGCTCAGTACTGGTAACTAGTGATGAGCGGGCACTACCATACTCGGGTGCTCAGTACTAGTAACTAGTGATGAGCGGGCACTACCATGCTCGGGTGCTCAGTACTGGTAACTAGTGATGAGCGGGCACTACCATACTCGGGTGCTCAGTACTAGTAACTAGTGATGAGCGGGCACTACCATACTCGGGTGCTCAGTACTGGTAACTAGTGATGAGTGGGCACTACCATGCTCGGGTGCTCAGTACTCGTAACTAGTGATGAGTGTGCACTACCATGCTCGGGTGCTCAGTACTCGTAACTAGTGATGAGCGGGCACTACCATGCTCGGGTGCTCGGTACTCGTAACTAGTGATGAGCGGGCACTACCATGCTCAGGTGCTCAGTACTCGTAACTAGTGATAAGCGGGCACTACCATGCCCGGGTACTCAGTACTTGTAACTAGTGATGAGCGGGCACTACCATGCTCGGGTGCTCAGTACTGGTAACTAGTGATGAGCGAGCACTACCATGCCCGGGTGCTCAGTACTCGTAACTAGTGATGAGTGGGCACTACCATGCTCGGGTGCTCGGTACTCGTAACTAGTGATGAGCGGGCACTACCATGCTCGGGTGCTCAGTACTCGTAACTAGTGATGAGCGGGTACTACCATGTTCGGGTGCTCGGTACTCGTAACTAGTGATGAGCGGGCACTACCATGCTCGGGCGCTCAGTACTCGTAACTAGTGATGAGCGGGCACTACCATGCTCGGGTGCTCAGTACTCGTAACTAGTGATGAGCGGGCACTACCATGCTCGGGTGCTCAGTACTCGTAACTAGTGATGAGCGGGCACTACCATGCTCGGGTGCTCAGTACTCATAACTAGTGATGAGCGGGCACTACCATGCTCGGGTGCTCGGTACTCGTAACTAGTGATGAGTGAGCACTACCATGCTCGGGTGCTCGGTACTCGTAACTAGTGATGAGCGGGCACTACCATGCTCAGGTGCTCAGTACTCGTAACTAGTGATGAGCGGGCACTACCATGCTCGGGTGCTCGGTACTCGTAACTAGTAATGAGCGGGCACTACCATGCTCGGGTGCTCGGTACTCATAACTAGTGATGAGCGGGCACTACCATGCTCGGGTGCTCAGTACTGGTAACTAGTGATGAGTGTGCACTACCATGCTCGGGTGCTCAGTACTGGTAACTAGTGATGAGCGGGCACTACGATGCTCGGGTGCTCAGTACTAGTAACTAGTGATGAGCGGGCACTACCATGCTCGGGTGCTCAGTACTCGTAACTAGTGATGAGTGGGCACTACCATGCTCGGGTGCTCAGTACTTGTAACTAGTGATGAGCGGGCACTACCATGCTCAGATGCTCAGTACTCGTAACTAGTGATGAGCGGGCACTACCATGCCCGGGTACTCAATACTTGTAACTAGTGATGAGCGGGCACTACCATGCTCGGGTGCTCAGTACTGGTAACTAGTGATGAGCGAGCACTACCATGCCCGGGTGCTCAGTACTCGTAACTAGTGATGAGCGGGCACTACCATGCTCGGGTTCTCGGTATTCGTAACTAGCGATGAGCGAGCGCTACCATGCTAAGGTGCTCGGTACTCGTAACTAGTGATGAGCGGGCACTACCATGCTCGGGTGCTCAGTACTTGTAACTAGTGATGAGCGGGCACTACCATGTTCGGGTGCTCGGTAGTCGTAACTAGTGATGAGCGGGCACTACCATGCTCGGGTGCTCAGTACTCGTAACTAGTGATGAGCGGGCACTACCATGCTCGGGTGCCCAGTACTCGTAACTAGTGATGAGCGGGCACTACCATGCTCGGGTGCTCAGTACTCGTAACTAGTGATGAGCGGGCACTACCATGCTCAGGTGCTCAGTACTGGTAACTAGTGATGAGCGGGCACTACCATGCTCAGGTGCTCGGTACTCGTAACTAGTGATGAGCGGGCACTACCATGCTCGGGTGCTCGGTACTCGTAACTAGTGATGAGCGGGCACTACCATGCTCGGGTGCTCGGTACTCATAACTAGTAATGAGCGGGCACTACCATGCTCGGGTGCTCGGTACTCGTAACTAGTGATGAGTGAGCACTACCATGCTCGGGTGCTCGGTACTCGTAACTAGTGATGAGCGGGCACTACCATGCTCGGGTGCTCAGTACTCGTAACTACTGATGAGTGAGCACTACCATGCTCGGGTGCTCTGTACTCGTAACTAGTGAGGAGTGGGCACTACCATGCTCGGGGGTTCGGTACTCGTAACTAGTGATGAGCGGGCACTACCATGCTCGGGTGCTCTGTACTCGTAACTAGTGATGAGCAGGCACTACCATGCTCGGGGGCTCGGTACTCGTAACTAGTGATGAGCGGGCACTACCATGCTCGGGTGCTCGGTACTCATAACTAGTAATGAGCGGGCACTACCATGCTCGGGTGCTCGGTACTCGCAACTAGTGATGAGTGAGCACTACCATGCTCGGGTGCTCGGTACTCGTAACTAGTGATGAGCGGGCACTACCATGCTTGGGTGCTCAGTACTCGTAACTAGTGATGAGCGGGCACTACCATGCTCGGGTGCTCAGTACTCGTAACTAGTGATGAGCGGGCACTACCATGCTCGGGTGCTCAGTACTCGTAACTAGTGATGAGCGGGCACTACCATGCTCAGGTGCTCAGTACTCATAACTAGTGATGAGCGGGCACTACCATGCTCAGGTGCTCAGTACTGGTAACTAGTGATGAGCGGGCACTACCATGCTCGGGTGCTCAGTACTAGTAACTAGTGATGAGCGGGCACTACCATGCTCAGGTGCTCAGTACTCGTAACTAGTGATGACCGTGCACTACCGTGCTCGGTTGCTCAGTACTCATAACTAGTGATGAGCGGGCACTACCATGCTCAGGTGCTCAGTACTCGTAACTAGTGATGAGCGGGCACTACCATGCTAGGGTGCTCAGTACTGGTAACTAGTGATGAGTGAGCACTACCATGCTCGTGTGCTCAGTACTGGTAACTAGTGATGAGCGGGCACTACCATGCTCAGTACTGGTAACTAGTGATGAGCGGGCACTACCATGCTCGGGTGCTCAGTACTGGTAACTAGTGATGAGCGGGCACTACCATGCTCAGGTGCTCAGTACTGGTAACTAGTGATGAGCGAGCACTACCATGCCCGGGTGCTCAGTACTCGTAACTAGTGATGAACGGGCACTACCATGCTCAGGTGCTCAGTACTCGTAACTAGTGATGAGCGGGCACTACCATGCTCAGGTGCTCAGTACTGGTAACTAGTGATGAGCGGGCACTACCATGCTCAGGTGCTCAGTACTGGTAACTAGTGATGAGCGAGCACTACCATGCCCGGGTGCTCAGTACTCGTAACTAGTGATGAACGGGCACTACCATGCTCAGGTGCTCAGTACTCGTAACTAGTGATGAGCGGGCACTACCATGCTCAGGAGCTCAGTACTCGTAACTAGTGATGAGCGGGCACTACCATGCTCAGGTGCTCAGTACTGGTAACTAGTGATGAGCGGGCACTACCATGCTCAGGTGCTCAGTACTGGTAACTAGTGATGAGCGGGCACTACCATGCTCGGGTGCTCGGTACTCGTAACTAGTGATGAGCGGGCACTACCATGCTCGGGTGCTCAGTACTGGTAACTAGTGATGAGCGGGCACTACCATGCTCAGGTGCTCAGTACTGGTAACTAGTGATGAGCGGGCACTACCATGCTCAGGTGCTCAGTACTGGTAACTAGTGATGAGCGGGCACTACCATGCTCGGGTGCTCTGTACTGGTAACTAGTGATGAGCGAGCACTACCATGCTCAGGTGCTCAGTACTCGTAACTAGTGATGAGCGGGCACTACCATGCTCGGGTGCTCAGTACTGGTAACTAGTGATGAGCGGGCACTACCATGCTCAGGTGCTCAGTACTGGTAACTAGTGATGAGCGGGCACTACCATGCTCAGGTGCTCAGTACTGGTAACTAGTGATGAGCGGGCACTACCATGCTCGGGTGCTCGGTACTCGTAACTAGTGATGAGCGAGCACTACCATGCTCGGGTGCTCGGTACTCGTAACTAGTGATGAGCGGGCACTACCATGCTCGGGTGCTCAGTACTCGTAACTAGTGATGAGCGAGCACTACCATGCTTGGGTGCTCAGTACTCGTAACTAGTGATGAGCGAGCACTACCATGCTCGGGTGCTCCGTACTCGTAATTAGTGATGAGCGGGCACTACCATTCTCGGGGGCTCAGTACTCGTAACTAGTAATGAGCGGGCACTACCATGCTCAAGTGCTCGGTACTCGTAACTAGTGATGAGCGGGTACTACCATGTTCGAGTGCTCGGTACTCGTAACTAGTGATGAGCGGGCACTACCATGCTCGGGTGCTCGGTACTCGTAACTAGTGATGAGCGAGCACTACCATTCTCGGGGGCTCAGTACTCGTAACTAGTAATGAGCGGGCACTACCATGCTCGGGGGCTCGGTACTCGTAACTAGTGATGAGCGGGCACTACCATGCTTGGGTGCTCAGTACTGGTAACTAGTGATGAGCGGGCATTACCATGCTCGGGTGCTCAGTACTCATAACTAGTAATGAGCGGGCACTACCATGCTCGGGTGCTCGGTACTCGTAACTAGTGATGAGTGAGCACTACCATGCTCGGGTGCTCGGTACTCGTAACTAGGGATGAGCGGGCACTACCATGCTTGGGTGCTCAGTACTCGTAACTAGTGATGAGCGGGCACTACCATGCTCGGGTGCTCAGTACTCGTAACTAGTGATGAGCGGGCACTACCATGCTCGGGTGCTCAGTACTCGTAACTAATGATGAGCGGACACTACCATGCTCGGGTGCTCAGTACTGGTAACTAATGATGAGCGGGCAATACCATGCTCGGGTGCTCGGTACTCGTAACTAGTAATGAGCGGGCACTACCATGCTCGGGTGCTCAGTACTCGTAACTAATGATGAGCGGGCACTACCATGCTCAGGTGCTCAGTACTCGTAACTAATGATGAGCGGGCACTACCATGCTCAGGTGCTCAGTACTCGTAACTAGTGATGAGCGGGCACTACCATGCTCGGGTGCTCGGTACTCGTAACTAGTAATGAGCGGGCACTACCATGCTCGGGTGCTCGGTACTCATAACTAGTGATGAGCGGGCACTACCATGCTCGGGTGCTCTGTTCTAGTAACTAGTGATGAGCGGGCACTACCATGCTCGGGTGCTCGGTACTCGTAACTAGTGATGAGCGGGCACTACCATGCTCGGGTGCTCGGTACTCGTAACTAGTAATGAGCGGGCACTACCATGCTCGGGTGCTCGGTACTCGTAACTAGTGATGAGTGAGCACTACCATGCTCGGGTGCTCGGTACTCGTAACTAGTGATGAGCGGGCACTACCATGCTCAGGTGCTCAGTACTCGTAACTAGTGATGAGCGGGCACTACCATGCTCGGGTGCTCGGTACTCGTAACTAGTAATGAGCGGGCACTACCATGCTCGGGTGCTCGGTACTCATAACTAGTGATGAGCGGGCACTACCATGCTCGGGTGCTCAGTACTAGTAACTAGTGATGAGCGGGCACTACCATGCTCGGGTGCTCGGTACTCGTAACTAGTGATGAGCGGGCACTACCATGCTCGGGTGCTCGGTACTCATAACTAGTGATGAGCGGGCACTGCCATGCTCAGGTGCTCAGTACTCGTAACTAGTAATGAGCGGGCACTACCATGCTCGGGTGCTCGGTACTCGTAACTAGTAATGAGCGGGCACTACCATGCTCGGGTGATCGGTACTCATAACTAGTGATGAGCGGGCACTACCATGCTCGGGTGCTCAGTACTGGTAACTAGTGATGAGCGGGCACTACCATACTCGGGTGCTCAGTACTAGTAACTAGTGATGAGCGGGCACTACCATGCTCAGGTGCTCAGTACTCGTAACTAGTGATGAGCGGGCACTACCATGCTCGGGTGCTCAGTACTGGTAACTAGTGATGAGCGGGCACTACCATGCTCAGGTGCTCAGTACTGGTAACTAGTGATGAGCGGGCACTACCATGCTCAGGTGCTCAGTACTGGTAACTAGTGATGAGCGGGCACTACCATGCTCGGGTGCTCGGTACTCGTAACTAGTGATGAGCGAGCACTACCATGCTCGGGTGCTCGGTACTCGTAACTAGTGATGAGCGGGCACTACCATGCTCGGGTGCTCAGTACTCGTAACTAGTGATGAGCGAGCACTACCATGCTTGGGTGCTCAGTACTCGTAACTAGTGATGAGCGAGCACTACCATGCTCGGGTGCTCCGTACTCGTAATTAGTGATGAGCGGGCACTACCATTCTCGGGGGCTCAGTACTCGTAACTAGTAATGAGCGGGCACTACCATGCTCAAGTGCTCGGTACTCGTAACTAGTGATGAGCGGGTACTACCATGTTCGAGTGCTCGGTACTCGTAACTAGTGATGAGCGGGCACTACCATGCTCGGGTGCTCGGTACTCGTAACTAGTGATGAGCGAGCACTACCATTCTCGGGGGCTCAGTACTCGTAACTAGTAATGAGCGGGCACTACCATGCTCGGGGGCTCGGTACTCGTAACTAGTGATGAGCGGGCACTACCATGCTTGGGTGCTCAGTACTGGTAACTAGTGATGAGCGGGCATTACCATGCTCGGGTGCTCAGTACTCATAACTAGTAATGAGCGGGCACTACCATGCTCGGGTGCTCGGTACTCGTAACTAGTGATGAGTGAGCACTACCATGCTCGGGTGCTCGGTACTCGTAACTAGGGATGAGCGGGCACTACCATGCTTGGGTGCTCAGTACTCGTAACTAGTGATGAGCGGGCACTACCATGCTCGGGTGCTCAGTACTCGTAACTAGTGATGAGCGGGCACTACCATGCTCGGGTGCTCAGTACTCGTAACTAATGATGAGCGGACACTACCATGCTCGGGTGCTCAGTACTGGTAACTAATGATGAGCGGGCACTACCATGCTCGGGTGCTCGGTACTCGTAACTAGTAATGAGCGGGCACTACCATGCTCGGGTGCTCAGTACTCGTAACTAATGATGAGCGGGCACTACCATGCTCAGGTGCTCAGTACTCGTAACTAATGATGAGCGGGCACTACCATGCTCAGGTGCTCAGTACTCGTAACTAGTGATGAGCGGGCACTACCATGCTCGGGTGCTCGGTACTCGTAACTAGTAATGAGCGGGCACTACCATGCTCGGGTGCTCGGTACTCATAACTAGTGATGAGCGGGCACTACCATGCTCGGGTGCTCTGTTCTAGTAACTAGTGATGAGCGGGCACTACCATGCTCGGGTGCTCGGTACTCGTAACTAGTGATGAGCGGGCACTACCATGCTCGGGTGCTCGGTACTCGTAACTAGTAATGAGCGGGCACTACCATGCTCGGGTGCTCGGTACTCGTAACTAGTGATGAGTGAGCACTACCATGCTCGGGTGCTCGGTACTCGTAACTAGTGATGAGCGGGCACTACCATGCTCAGGTGCTCAGTACTCGTAACTAGTGATGAGCGGGCACTACCATGCTCGGGTGCTCGGTACTCGTAACTAGTAATGAGCGGGCACTACCATGCTCGGGTGCTCGGTACTCATAACTAGTGATGAGCGGGCACTACCATGCTCGGGTGCTCAGTACTAGTAACTAGTGATGAGCGGGCACTACCATGCTCGGGTGCTCGGTACTCGTAACTAGTGATGAGCGGGCACTACCATGCTCGGGTGCTCGGTACTCATAACTAGTGATGAGCGGGCACTGCCATGCTCAGGTGCTCAGTACTCGTAACTAGTAATGAGCGGGCACTACCATGCTCGGGTGCTCGGTACTCGTAACTAGTAATGAGCGGGCACTACCATGCTCGGGTGATCGGTACTCATAACTAGTGATGAGCGGGCACTACCATGCTCGGGTGCTCAGTACTGGTAACTAGTGATGAGCGGGCACTACCATACTCGGGTGCTCAGTACTAGTAACTAGTGATGAGCGGGCACTACCATGCTCGGGTGCTCAGTACTGGTAACTAGTGATGAGCGGGCACTACCATACTCGGGTGCTCAGTACTAGTAACTAGTGATGAGCGGGCACTACCATACTCGGGTGCTCAGTACTGGTAACTAGTGATGAGTGGGCACTACCATGCTCGGGTGCTCAGTACTCGTAACTAGTGATGAGTGTGCACTACCATGCTCGGGTGCTCAGTACTCGTAACTAGTGATGAGCGGGCACTACCATGCTCGGGTGCTCGGTACTCGTAACTAGTGATGAGCGGGCACTACCATGCTCAGGTGCTCAGTACTCGTAACTAGTGATAAGCGGGCACTACCATGCCCGGGTACTCAGTACTTGTAACTAGTGATGAGCGGGCACTACCATGCTCGGGTGCTCGGTACTCGTAACTAGTGATGAGCGGGCACTACCATGCCCGAGTGCTCAGTACTCGTAACTAGTGATGAGTGGGCACTACCATGCTCGGGTGCTCGGTACTCGTAACTAGTGATGAGCGGGCACTACCATGCTCGGGTGCTCAGTACTCGTAACTAGTGATGAGCGGGTACTACCATGTTCGGGTGCTCGGTACTCGTAACTAGTGATGAGCGGGCACTACCATGCTCGGGCGCTCAGTACTCGTAACTAGTGATGAGCGGGCACTACCATGCTCGGGTGCTCAGTACTCGTAACTAGTGATGAGCGGGCACTACCATGCTCGGGTGCTCAGTACTCGTAACTAGTGATGAGCGGGCACTACCATGCTCGGGTGCTCAGTACTCATAACTAGTGATGAGCGGGCACTACCATGCTCGGGTGCTCGGTACTCGTAACTAGTGATGAGTGAGCACTACCATGCTCGGGTGCTCGGTACTCGTAACTAGTGATGAGCGGGCACTACCATGCTCAGGTGCTCAGTACTCGTAACTAGTGATGAGCGGGCACTACCATGCTCGGGTGCTCGGTACTCGTAACTAGTAATGAGCGGGCACTACCATGCTCGGGTGCTCGGTACTCATAACTAGTGATGAGCGGGCACTACCATGCTCGGGTGCTCAGTACTGGTAACTAGTGATGAGTGTGCACTACCATGCTCGGGTGCTCAGTACTGGTAACTAGTGATGAGCGGGCACTACGATGCTCGGGTGCTCAGTACTAGTAACTAGTGATGAGCGGGCACTACCATGCTCGGGTGCTCAGTACTCGTAACTAGTGATGAGTGGGCACTACCATGCTCGGGTGCTCAGTACTTGTAACTAGTGATGAGCGGGCACTACCATGCTCAGATGCTCAGTACTCGTAACTAGTGATGAGCGGGCACTACCATGCCCGGGTACTCAATACTTGTAACTAGTGATGAGCGGGCACTACCATGCTCGGGTGCTCAGTACTGGTAACTAGTGATGAGCGAGCACTACCATGCCCGGGTGCTCAGTACTCGTAACTAGTGATGAGCGGGCACTACCATGCTCGGGTTCTCGGTACTCGTAACTAGTGATGAGCGAGCGCTACCATGCTAAGGTGCTCGGTACTCGTAACTAGTGATGAGCGGGCACTACCATGCTCGGGTGCTCAGTACTTGTAACTAGTGATGAGCGGGCACTACCATGTTCGGGTGCTCGGTAGTCGTAACTAGTGATGAGCGGGCACTACCATGCTCGGGTGCTCAGTACTCGTAACTAGTGATGAGCGGGCACTACCATGCTCGGGTGCCCAGTACTCGTAACTAGTGATGAGCGGGCACTACCATGCTCGGGTGCTCAGTACTCGTAACTAGTGATGAGCGGGCACTACCATGCTCAGGTGCTCAGTACTGGTAACTAGTGATGAGCGGGCACTACCATGCTCAGGTGCTCGGTACTCGTAACTAGTGATGAGCGGGCACTACCATGCTCGGGTGCTCGGTACTCGTAACTAGTGATGAGCGGGCACTACCATGCTCGGGTGCTCGGTACTCATAACTAGTAATGAGCGGGCACTACCATGCTCGGGTGCTCGGTACTCGTAACTAGTGATGAGTGAGCACTACCATGCTCGGGTGCTCGGTACTCGTAACTAGTGATGAGCGGGCACTACCATGCTCGGGTGCTCAGTACTCGTAACTACTGATGAGTGAGCACTACCATGCTCGGGTGCTCTGTACTCGTAACTAGTGAGGAGTGGGCACTACCATGCTCGGGGGTTCGGTACTCGTAACTAGTGATGAGCGGGCACTACCATGCTCGGGTGCTCTGTACTCGTAACTAGTGATGAGCAGGCACTACCATGCTCGGGGGCTCGGTACTCGTAACTAGTGATGAGCGGGCACTACCATGCTCGGGTGCTCGGTACTCATAACTAGTAATGAGCGGGCACTACCATGCTCGGGTGCTCGGTACTCGCAACTAGTGATGAGTGAGCACTACCATGCTCGGGTGCTCGGTACTCGTAACTAGTGATGAGCGGGCACTGCCATGCTCGGGTGCTCAGTACTGGTAACTAGTGATGAGCGGGCACTACCATACTCGGGTGCTCAGTACTGGTAACTAGTGATGAGCGGGCACTACCATGCTCGGGTGCTCGGTACTCATAACTAGTAATGAGCGGGCACTACCATGCTCGGGTGCTCGGTACTCGTAACTAGTGATGAGTGAGCACTACCATGCTCGGGTGCTCGGTACTCGTAACTAGTGATGAGCGGGCACTACCATGCTCGGGTGCTCAGTACTCGTAACTACTGTTGAGTGAGCACTACCATGCTCGGGTGCTCTGTACTCGTAACTAGTGAGGAGTGGGCACTACCATGCTCGGGGGCTCGGTACTCGTAACTAGTGATGAGCGGGCACTACCATGCTCGGGTGCTCTGTACTCGTAACTAGTGATGAGCGGGCACTACCATGCTCGGGGGCTCGGTACTCGTAACTAGTGATGAGCGGGCACTACCATGCTCGGGTGCTCGGTACTCATAACTAGTAATGAGCGGGCACTACCATGCTCGGGTGCTCGGTACTCGTAACTAGTCATGAGTGAGCACTACCATGCTCGGGTGCTCGGTACTCGTAACTAGTGATGAGTGAGCACTACCATGCTCGGGTGCTCGGTACTCGTAACTAGTGATGAGCGGGCACTACCATGCTCGGGTGCTCTGTACTCGTAACTAGTGATGAGCGGGCACTACCATGCTCGGGGGCTCGGTACTCGTAACTAGTGATGAGCGGGCACTACCATGCTCGGGTGCTCGGTACTCATAACTAGTAATGAGCGGGCACTACCATGCTCGGGTGCTCGGTACTCGTAACTAGTGATGAGTGAGCACTACCATGCTCGGGTGCTCGGTACTCGTAACTAGTGATGAGCGGGCACTACCATGCTCGGGTGCTCAGTACTCGTAACTACTGATGAGTGAGCACTACCATGCTCGGTTGCTCGGTACTCGTAACTAGTAATCAGCGGGCACTACCATGCTCGGGTGCTCAGTACTGGTAACTAGTGATGAGCGGGCACTACCATACTCGGGTGCTCAGTACTGGTAACTAGTGATGAGCGGGCACTACCATGCTCAGGTGCTCAGTACTGGTAACTAGTGATGAGTGTGCACTACCATGCTCGGGTGCTCAGTACTCGTAACTAGTGATGAGTGGGCACTACCATGCTCGGGTGCTCGGTACTCGTAACTAGTGATGAGTGTGCACTACCATGCTCGGGGGCTCGGTACTCGTAACTAGTGATGAGTGGGCACTACCATGCTCGGGTGCTCGGTACTCGTAACTAGTGATGAGTGAGCACTACCATGCTCGGGGGCTCGGTACTCGTAACTAGTGATGAGCGAGCACTACCATGCTCAGGTGCTCAGTACTCGTAACTAGTGATGAGTGAGCACTACCATGCTCAGGTGCTCAGTACTGGTAACTAGAGATGAGCGGGCACTACCATGCTCGGGGGCTCGGTACTCGTAACTAGTGATGAGTGGGCACTACCATGCTCGGGTGCTCAGTATTCGTAACTAGTGATGAGTGTGCACTACCATGCTCGGGTGCTCAGTACTCGTAACTAGTGATGAGCGGGCACTACCATGCTCGGTTGCTCAGTACTCGTAACTAGTGATGAGCGGACACTACCATGCTCAGGTGCCCAGTACTCGTAACTAGTGATAAGCGGGCACTACCATGCTCGGATGCTCAGTACACGTAATTAGTGATGAGCGGGCACTACCATGCTCGGTTGCTCAGTACTGGTAACTAGTGATGAGCGGACACTACAATGCTCGGGTGGTCAGTACTGGTAACTAGTGATGAGCGGGCACTACCATGCTCGGTTGCTCAGTACTGGTAACTAGTGATGAGCGGACACTACAATGCTCAGGTGCTCAGTACTGGTAACTAGTGATGAGCGGGCACTACCATGCTCGGGTGCTCAGTAGTGGTAACTAGTGATGAGCGGGCACTACCATGCTCAGGTGCCCAGTACTCGTAACTAGTGATGAGCGGGCACTACCATGCTCGGGTGCTCAGTACTCGTAACTAGTGATGAGCGGGCACTACCATGCTCAGGTGCCCAGTACTCGTAACTAGTGATGAGCGGGCACTACCATGCCCGGGTGCTCAGTACTCGTAACTAGTGATGAGTGGACACTACTATGCTCAGGTGCTCGTAACTAGTGATGAGCGGGCACTACCATGCTCAGGTGCTCGTAACTAGTGATGAGCGGGCACTACTATGCTCGGGTGCTCGTAACTAGTGATGAGCGGGCACTACCATGCTCAGGTGCTCAGTACTCGTAACTAGTGATGAGCGGGCACTACCATGCTCTGGTGCTCATAACTAGTGATGAGCGGGTACTACCATGCTCAGGTGCCCAGTACTCGTAACTAGTGATGAGCGGGCACTACCATGCTCAGCTGCCTAGTACTCGTAACTAGTGATGAGCGGGCACTACCATGCTCAGGTGCTCAGTACTCGTAACTAGTGATGAGCGGGCACTACCATGCTCGGGTGCTCGGTACTCGTAACTAGTGATGAGCGGGCACTACCATGCTCAGGTGCTCAGTACTGGTAACTAGTGATGAGCGGGCACTACCATGCTCGGGTGCTCAGTACTGGTAACTAGTGATGAGCGGGCACTACCATGCTCGGGTGCTCAGTACTGGTAACTAGTGATGAGTGGGCACTACCATGCTCGGGTGCTCAGTACTGGTAACTAGTGGTGAGTGGGCACTACCATGCTCGGGTGCTCGGTACTGGTAACTAGTGATGAGCGGGCACTACCATGCTCAGGTGCCCAGTACTCGTAACTAGTGATGAGCGAGCACTACCATGCCCGGGTGCTCAGTACTCGTAACTAGTGATGAGCGGGCACTACCATGCTCGGGTGCTCAGTACTCGTAACTAGTGATGAGCGGGCACTACCATGCTCGGGTGCTCAGTACTCGTAACTAGTGATGAGTGGACACTACCATGCTCGGGTACTCGGTACTGGTAACTAGTGATGAGCGGGCACTACCATGCTCGGGTGCTCAGTACTCGTAACTAGTGATGAGCGGGCACTACCATGCTCAGGTGCTCAGTACTGGTAACTAGTGATAAGCGGGCACTACCATGCTCAGGTGCTCAGTACTCGTAACTAGTGATGAGCAGGCACTACCATGCTCGGGTGCTCAGTACTGGTAACTAGTGATGAGCGGACACTACCATGCTCGGGTGCTAAGTACTGGTAACTAGTGATGAGCGGACACTACCATGCTCGGGTGCTCAGTACTCGTAACTAGTGATGAGTGGGCACTACCATGCTCAGGTGCTCAGTACTCGTAACTAGTGATGAGCGGGCACTACCATGCTCGGGAGCTCAGTACTTGTAACTAGTGATGAGCGGGCACTACCATGCTCAGGTGCTCAGTACTCGTAACTAGTGATGAGCGGGCACTACCATGCCCGGGTACTCAGTACTTGTAACTAGTGATGAGCGGGCACTACCATGCTCGGGTGCTCAGTACTGGTAACTAGTGATGAGTGAGCACTACCATGCCCGGGTGCTCAGTACTCGTAACTAGTGATGAGCGGGCACTACCATGCTCGGGTGCTCGGTACTCGTAACTAGTGATGAGCGGGCACTACCATGCTCGGGTGCTCAGTACTCGTAACTAGTGATGAGCGGGCACTACCATGCTCGGGTGCTCAGTACTCATAACTAGTGATGAGCGGGCACTACCATGCTCGGGTGCTCGGTACTCGTAACTAGTGATGAGTGAGCACTACCATGCTCGGGTGCTCGGTACTCGTAACTAGTGATGAGCGGGCACTACCATGCTCAGGTGCTCAGTACTCGTAACTAGTGATGAGCGGGCACTACCATGCTCGGGTGCTCGGTACTCGTAACTAGTAATGAGCGGGCACTACCATGCTCGGGTGCTCGGTACTCATAACTAGTGATGAGCGGGCACTACCATGCTCGGGTGCTCAGTACTGGTAACTAGTGATGAGTGTGCACTACCATGCTCGGGTGCTCAGTACTGGTAACTAGTGATGAGCGGGCACTACGATGCTCGGGTGCTCAGTACTAGTAACTAGTGATGAGCGGGCACTACCATGCTCGGGTGCTCAGTACTCGTAACTAGTGATGAGTGGGCACTACCATGCTCGGGTGCTCAGTACTTGTAACTAGTGATGAGCGGGCACTACCATGCTCAGATGCTCAGTACTCGTAACTAGTGATGAGCGGGCACTACCATGCCCGGGTACTCAATACTTGTAACTAGTGATGAGCGGGCACTACCATGCTCGGGTGCTCAGTACTGGTAACTAGTGATGAGCGAGCACTACCATGCCCGGGTGCTCAGTACTCGTAACTAGTGATGAGCGGGCACTACCATGCTCGGGTTCTCGGTATTCGTAACTAGCGATGAGCGAGCGCTACCATGCTAAGGTGCTCGGTACTCGTAACTAGTGATGAGCGGGCACTACCATGCTCGGGTGCTCAGTACTTGTAACTAGTGATGAGCGGGCACTACCATGTTCGGGTGCTCGGTAGTCGTAACTAGTGATGAGCGGGCACTACCATGCTCGGGTGCTCAGTACTCGTAACTAGTGATGAGCGGGCACTACCATGCTCGGGTGCCCAGTACTCGTAACTAGTGATGAGCGGGCACTACCATGCTCGGGTGCTCAGTACTCGTAACTAGTGATGAGCGGGCACTACCATGCTCAGGTGCTCAGTACTGGTAACTAGTGATGAGCGGGCACTACCATGCTCAGGTGCTCGGTACTCGTAACTAGTGATGAGCGGGCACTACCATGCTCGGGTGCTCGGTACTCGTAACTAGTGATGAGCGGGCACTACCATGCTCGGGTGCTCGGTACTCATAACTAGTAATGAGCGGGCACTACCATGCTCGGGTGCTCGGTACTCGTAACTAGTGATGAGTGAGCACTACCATGCTCGGGTGCTCGGTACTCGTAACTAGTGATGAGCGGGCACTACCATGCTCGGGTGCTCAGTACTCGTAACTACTGATGAGTGAGCACTACCATGCTCGGGTGCTCTGTACTCGTAACTAGTGAGGAGTGGGCACTACCATGCTCGGGGGTTCGGTACTCGTAACTAGTGATGAGCGGGCACTACCATGCTCGGGTGCTCTGTACTCGTAACTAGTGATGAGCAGGCACTACCATGCTCGGGGGCTCGGTACTCGTAACTAGTGATGAGCGGGCACTACCATGCTCGGGTGCTCGGTACTCATAACTAGTAATGAGCGGGCACTACCATGCTCGGGTGCTCGGTACTCGCAACTAGTGATGAGTGAGCACTACCATGCTCGGGTGCTCGGTACTCGTAACTAGTGATGAGCGGGCACTACCATGCTTGGGTGCTCAGTACTCGTAACTAGTGATGAGCGGGCACTACCATGCTCGGGTGCTCAGTACTCGTAACTAGTGATGAGCGGGCACTACCATGCTCGGGTGCTCAGTACTCGTAACTAGTGATGAGCGGGCACTACCATGCTCAGGTGCTCAGTACTCATAACTAGTGATGAGCGGGCACTACCATGCTCAGGTGCTCAGTACTGGTAACTAGTGATGAGCGGGCACTACCATGCTCGGGTGCTCAGTACTAGTAACTAGTGATGAGCGGGCACTACCATGCTCAGGTGCTCAGTACTCGTAACTAGTGATGACCGTGCACTACCGTGCTCGGTTGCTCAGTACTCATAACTAGTGATGAGCGGGCACTACCATGCTCAGGTGCTCAGTACTCGTAACTAGTGATGAGCGGGCACTACCATGCTAGGGTGCTCAGTACTGGTAACTAGTGATGAGTGAGCACTACCATGCTCGTGTGCTCAGTACTGGTAACTAGTGATGAGCGGGCACTACCATGCTCAGTACTGGTAACTAGTGATGAGCGGGCACTACCATGCTCGGGTGCTCAGTACTGGTAACTAGTGATGAGCGGGCACTACCATGCTCAGGTGCTCAGTACTGGTAACTAGTGATGAGCGAGCACTACCATGCCCGGGTGCTCAGTACTCGTAACTAGTGATGAACGGGCACTACCATGCTCAGGTGCTCAGTACTCGTAACTAGTGATGAGCGGGCACTACCATGCTCAGGTGCTCAGTACTGGTAACTAGTGATGAGCGGGCACTACCATGCTCAGGTGCTCAGTACTGGTAACTAGTGATGAGCGGGCACTACCATGCTCGGGTGCTCGGTACTCGTAACTAGTGATGAGCGGGCACTACCATGCTCGGGTGCTCAGTACTGGTAACTAGTGATGAGCGGGCACTACCATGCTCAGGTGCTCAGTACTGGTAACTAGTGATGAGCGGGCACTACCATGCTCAGGTGCTCAGTACTGGTAACTAGTGATGAGCGGGCACTACCATGCTCGGGTGCTCTGTACTGGTAACTAGTGATGAGCGAGCACTACCATGCTCAGGTGCTCAGTACTCGTAACTAGTGATGAGCGGGCACTACCATGCTCGGGTGCTCAGTACTGGTAACTAGTGATGAGCGGGCACTACCATGCTCAGGTGCTCAGTACTGGTAACTAGTGATGAGCGGGCACTACCATGCTCAGGTGCTCAGTACTGGTAACTAGTGATGAGCGGGCACTACCATGCTCGGGTGCTCGGTACTCGTAACTAGTGATGAGCGAGCACTACCATGCTCGGGTGCTCGGTACTCGTAACTAGTGATGAGCGGGCACTACCATGCTCGGGTGCTCAGTACTCGTAACTAGTGATGAGCGAGCACTACCATGCTTGGGTGCTCAGTACTCGTAACTAGTGATGAGCGAGCACTACCATGCTCGGGTGCTCCGTACTCGTAATTAGTGATGAGCGGGCACTACCATTCTCGGGGGCTCAGTACTCGTAACTAGTAATGAGCGGGCACTACCATGCTCAAGTGCTCGGTACTCGTAACTAGTGATGAGCGGGTACTACCATGTTCGAGTGCTCGGTACTCGTAACTAGTGATGAGCGGGCACTACCATGCTCGGGTGCTCGGTACTCGTAACTAGTGATGAGCGAGCACTACCATTCTCGGGGGCTCAGTACTCGTAACTAGTAATGAGCGGGCACTACCATGCTCGGGGGCTCGGTACTCGTAACTAGTGATGAGCGGGCACTACCATGCTTGGGTGCTCAGTACTGGTAACTAGTGATGAGCGGGCATTACCATGCTCGGGTGCTCAGTACTCATAACTAGTAATGAGCGGGCACTACCATGCTCGGGTGCTCGGTACTCGTAACTAGTGATGAGTGAGCACTACCATGCTCGGGTGCTCGGTACTCGTAACTAGGGATGAGCGGGCACTACCATGCTTGGGTGCTCAGTACTCGTAACTAGTGATGAGCGGGCACTACCATGCTCGGGTGCTCAGTACTCGTAACTAGTGATGAGCGGGCACTACCATGCTCGGGTGCTCAGTACTCGTAACTAATGATGAGCGGACACTACCATGCTCGGGTGCTCAGTACTGGTAACTAATGATGAGCGGGCACTACCATGCTCGGGTGCTCGGTACTCGTAACTAGTAATGAGCGGGCACTACCATGCTCGGGTGCTCAGTACTCGTAACTAATGATGAGCGGGCACTACCATGCTCAGGTGCTCAGTACTCGTAACTAATGATGAGCGGGCACTACCATGCTCAGGTGCTCAGTACTCGTAACTAGTGATGAGCGGGCACTACCATGCTCGGGTGCTCGGTACTCGTAACTAGTAATGAGCGGGCACTACCATGCTCGGGTGCTCGGTACTCATAACTAGTGATGAGCGGGCACTACCATGCTCGGGTGCTCTGTTCTAGTAACTAGTGATGAGCGGGCACTACCATGCTCGGGTGCTCGGTACTCGTAACTAGTGATGAGCGGGCACTACCATGCTCGGGTGCTCGGTACTCGTAACTAGTAATGAGCGGGCACTACCATGCTCGGGTGCTCGGTACTCGTAACTAGTGATGAGTGAGCACTACCATGCTCGGGTGCTCGGTACTCGTAACTAGTGATGAGCGGGCACTACCATGCTCAGGTGCTCAGTACTCGTAACTAGTGATGAGCGGGCACTACCATGCTCGGGTGCTCGGTACTCGTAACTAGTAATGAGCGGGCACTACCATGCTCGGGTGCTCGGTACTCATAACTAGTGATGAGCGGGCACTACCATGCTCGGGTGCTCAGTACTAGTAACTAGTGATGAGCGGGCACTACCATGCTCGGGTGCTCGGTACTCGTAACTAGTGATGAGCGGGCACTACCATGCTCGGGTGCTCGGTACTCATAACTAGTGATGAGCGGGCACTGCCATGCTCAGGTGCTCAGTACTCGTAACTAGTAATGAGCGGGCACTACCATGCTCGGGTGCTCGGTACTCGTAACTAGTAATGAGCGGGCACTACCATGCTCGGGTGATCGGTACTCATAACTAGTGATGAGCGGGCACTACCATGCTCGGGTGCTCAGTACTGGTAACTAGTGATGAGCGGGCACTACCATACTCGGGTGCTCAGTACTAGTAACTAGTGATGAGCGAGCACTACCATGCTCAGGTGCTCAGTACTCGTAACTAGTGATGAGCGGGCACTACCATGCTCGGGTGCTCAGTACTGGTAACTAGTGATGAGCGGGCACTACCATGCTCAGGTGCTCAGTACTGGTAACTAGTGATGAGCGGGCACTACCATGCTCAGGTGCTCAGTACTGGTAACTAGTGATGAGCGGGCACTACCATGCTCGGGTGCTCGGTACTCGTAACTAGTGATGAGCGAGCACTACCATGCTCGGGTGCTCGGTACTCGTAACTAGTGATGAGCGGGCACTACCATGCTCGGGTGCTCAGTACTCGTAACTAGTGATGAGCGAGCACTACCATGCTTGGGTGCTCAGTACTCGTAACTAGTGATGAGCGAGCACTACCATGCTCGGGTGCTCCGTACTCGTAATTAGTGATGAGCGGGGCACTACCATTCTCGGGGGCTCAGTACTCGTAACTAGTAATGAGCGGGCACTACCATGCTCAAGTGCTCGGTACTCGTAACTAGTGATGAGCGTGTACTACCATGTTCGAGTGCTCGGTACTCGTAACTAGTGATGAGCGGGCACTACCATGCTCGGGTGCTCGGTACTCGTAACTAGTGATGAGCGAGCACTACCATTCTCGGGGGCTCAGTACTCGTAACTAGTAATGAGCGGGCACTACCATGCTCGGGGGCTCGGTACTCGTAACTAGTGATGAGCGGGCACTACCATGCTTG